>NW_025778879.1:0-89482 GCF_021130785.1 Homalodisca vitripennis | reverse complement strand
GGATAAGCAGTTCACCAACTGCAGTGGCAAGTTATGTCAGGTTTATCGGTTGCAATTTTATACTGAATATGGTTATATAACTGAACTACAGAATATCTGTTTCGTATAGAAATGGCAATGTAATGGAATTTATTTGTATGGTGATGTAAACTTCAATCTATTGGATTATCTTCTTGCACATACACAGGGGTTTTAATTCAATATAAAAAAACGATCTAACTAGGATTAAAGAAACCTCTTAAACATGTATAGATAATCTTATAAAAAAATAAATAATAATTTGATGTAAGAAGGCATAACTCAGTTATTTTGTGATGGGGCTCTATATATTATAGGCTTTAAAATGCCATATAAAATGTATGATTTGGAGGGAGCAGTTAAACAAGAAATTTAAGTGTCTGAAATCAAAAGTAAAATAACTATAGATTTTATTTAAAAAATACATAAGTTATCTTTTAAGTATTACTGTCGTAAGTGTATATTTTGATAAATTGATAGACATAATACTGCTAAATGATATAATATCGAGTACTATTAAAAGAGCATTATTGATCCAAAACAGGTCAAGGTTAAATTAATTATTTCATGGGTAAGTCGTCTAAAATTATTAAAAAACAAAACAAAAAAATATAAAAAAGTATAAAATACTTAAACGTAAGCCATGCGATATACATTGTCTTGCTTAATTACAGTAAGTATTGTAAAAACACTGGGAGCGATGGCCAAGCAGTCTAAGATGTCAAACATTGGATCTGAGTTAGAGATATTGCAGATTCAAATACTGTCGGTAACCAATCAGTACCGTTGATCTTGTACTGTATCGACCCTCCCCCTTATTATGTTTTATAAGATATTCGCACAGACCAGTGGCCCTTGAGGACGTCCAAAATGAGGCTTAAAGGGTTCAGTCTTTATTCATAAAAGAACGTAAAATTCAAATTATATAGTGATTTATTAATTAAATTACATGTATGCAAAATAGATTAATGATTGCGATGGAAACTCCGCTCAAAAATGGAAGATCTTTAACAGGATAACTGGGACTAAGCTTGTAAGTTTGAACCGAACGTCACAGAACCTAGCCTAACTGCCACCCAGACATATCAATGGAGTATCTGGTCAAGGTACAGACTGAGCTCGGGTAACGCAGTCTTCTTAATCAGCTTACTTGTAACACGATAATCGATGGTCCGCCGATTACTGAATAGAAAGCTCATATAAAATACAGGCCATAGCATCATCTGCATACCACCTAGTACATGGCGTCTCTGTTTTGAACAGTGTTCCGACAATTATAATACAATATTTTAAAATTATATATCAACATATATAATTGAAGTCAACACTTTAAACCACAATGTATAACCCTTTTTTTAAATATAGCAAATTTGTAACAAGACTTTTTATAATTCATGTATAAATTAGAAACTTTAATCCATGTATTAAAATATAACTTATGATTGTTTATTAAAAAGTTTTAACAACAGTATAAGATTAATCGTAAGGCAAAATTAATATTAAATATATGTACAATACTGTATCGTAACTTACCTAATTCGATCAATACATAGCTACACTATTAGAGAACTAAAATATGCAGCGATTTATTTCGCTGAAATAATTAGTGCCTTGTTACTGAATAGATGACTAAAAAGCTGGTAACCGCATAATATGATTAACTGGTAAATAAGTGGTTTAAATATAAACTGGTCGTACCAACTTTCCAAACAACAGGATAGTTAAGTGTCAAAATTAATACTACTAGTAAGTATAATATTTGCGTTCAAAAAAATTACATCTATATTTTAAATAAATATCTTGAGAAAAATATAGTGTGAATTCTAAATACAATTTTCCTAATATTAGGTATAATTTACATTTATGAGTTCCAATAACATTAAAATTATATGCTGATCTATTTATCAAATTAAATCCATACCAAACAGCTATTGTTGTAATGCAATTGATTGTTATGTAATTGTAAAGTCTTCTGATCGGTTTACTTACACAACGTATCGACAGTCCACCGACTATTAAGCACAAAGTTCTATATGTTACTGCAAGTTTCCGAAAGAAAAAACCTCTTCAGGTTTTGATCATTTCACAGTAGTATTTTCAGAGAGGGCTATCTCAAATCTTATGACTTGGGTTATAATTCATATAATAAATTTAACATCAAATTCCCAAAAAATAAGAAAGCAATTTCTCTAAAATTGAGAACACACAACAAATTAGTCTAATGTTCGTATTTTCTTTCCAGAATAATATTGAAAAATAGTGAAAGAAAAACCTGATTAGATTTTTAAAATCAATAATTATATTCATCCCAAATCAACTTGAATTTACAACGAATAAAACTGTTCAGAGGCACCTCAATACCAATAAAGGTTAAAAACTGTTTAAACAGGAGAAGTAAAAAAACTTGTATGTTCATTCACTTTATAAAAGCGTTTGACATTGAAAATCATAAAATGATGTTGAATAATATTAAAGCTGCGGGTGTGAGAGGCACTCAAATGGTTCGGGAGTTTTCAGAATGACAGGACTGTCCTCTCTGCAAGAATTTCCTTGTATTTGTAAATTTAATATCAGTAAAAAATAACAGTTCTATAGAAATATAACTGAATTTGCTGACGACAAAAAATTTCTATATCCGTAAAAATGTTTCCGCAACTCCTGCGGTATAACAAAGAACAATGAATGACCTTTCATGAATATCTAGTGTAACAAAAACAAAATGGATGCCTATGTTAACAGAAATAAATTCACTCTTTAAGCAGAAATTTTAATCTAAAGTTACCTCTGAAACATCATAGATACGTAATTTGATTATATTAAAACCTATCTTCGAAAAGTTGAGTAAATTATAAATTAATTAGTATTGGTTGCTCTAATACTTACCAACTGCGATAGATTTTAATGGGCTTCCAAGTTCCATGTTATGCAATGTAGCCTTCAATTAAAAAAGATTAACTAAAATCCGTTCAGTGGTTGCCTCAGAAACTCAATGAAGACCAGTCTATTTTAAGCATATAAATTTTGGATACTGAAAATTTGTGAAAACGTTTAATGTAATTAATCTTAAGGTTATAAATCACATTACAATCATACCATTGTCAGCAGTTTGTATTACTTTTCTGAGATAGCTCGGCAAGCCATCGACCAACCCCTTAATTCGATACTGACGCAAATGCGGCTTGGCTGACCACAATCCAATCAGCCAAACCCAGCTGCTTCCATCCAACTGTTCTGATGAGTAAATCTGGGTGTGCTTCTCTTGCCTTAGAATAATTTTATACAGCGTTACGCTAAGGAAATCTAAATGGTTACAATACAACTTAAATTTTGATATAATTTCAAGTTACGTAATGTAGAAACATACACTACTTGCGGTCTAAGTCCAAATCTTAAAAAATAAATTTTTATTATATCTAAAATTATTGAAATAAAAACCTAAAATATTTTACATCAAATGTTGTCTTGGCAATCGAAAGTTTTTTTTCCAGTTAAAATAATATTAGGCATTAGAGGCACAAATAATGTTTGAGACACAAGCTCAAAGCACGGCGGAGCAACTTAGTTTCCTACACGTGACAGTGCTGGGATTTGAGATTGTGTATAAAACATCCCAGTGCGCTCTTTTATGCAACTGGCAAGATACCTATCTATCTAGATATTTGACTACCTATTTAGATCGTCATTTGCCATACCTAGTTACATCAGAATTTTAGCAAAGGCTCACATTTTCAAAATCAGCCGAATGTAAAGAATTAGATAAGAAAATCAAGCACTTTCATCTAGACTTGTAACAGCATAATTGAGATTTTATAATTCTCACCTCATCTATTGCCATGTAAACTCTTATCAAAACTGATTAAATTCTTATCTTGAAGGAACTTAGCAAACATTCATGTAGATGCACACGTGATGCTGATTGGGGGAGTTAAGTTTGTGCTTTAGACAATCGTCTTGCTCACCTAAATATTGGTAGCGAAGTCACTAAAGGTTTTAGTATAACAAATTTTATAATTAAAAACCCAAGATTTCTTTAAACCTACCTCTAATCATCACAGGAGATACATTTTTTAAATATGAGGCGGAGAAGATAATTTTAGTAATTTGCTGAAGGAACGGTAATATTGGTTTATTATATTACTTCTCTCAAATTGGTGTATATTTGCAGGAGTATAAAGTAATATTTTTTATAAATTAAAAATAAACTTTTAGGCTGTTTGATATAAATTAGAACTAAGCAATTAACAAAAATTTAATTAAAATAAGGAAAGGTAACGAATGTGGGAAGTAAATGAGCAGGTGTTATCTATTCAATTAGCAGTAAACTGTGGTCGTTTAGAGGGTTCAAAGAAGGTGTAAGGATGATCAAGTAATACGGTGGGGGGAGAGAGTTAAGAAGCTCTTCCGCTCTAACAAGATTGGCAAGATAGGCAATTAGGTCTCGATGTAATGAAGAGGGGAGTTATAATGCTATTGGGAAGGGAAAGTAAACTTACTATGATAGTGATCAAGTGAACAGCGACATTTAGATCCATGATTTACACAACCACTCTTCCATACTTACGATTGGCAGTGAGGTCTCGGTGTAGTGCTAAGGGGGTGTTATAATGCTACTGCGGGTACGTAAGCTTACTATGACAGAGACCATGTGAACAGCGACATTTGGATCCATTACTTACACAACCTCTCTTCCATTCTTTAGATTAGCAGTGAGGTCTCGGTGTAGTGCTAAGGGGGTGTTATAATGCTACTGCGGGTACGTAAGCTTACTATGACAGAGACCATGTGAACAGCGACATTTGGATCCATTACTTACACAACCTCTCTTCCATTCTTTAGATTAGCAGTGAGGTCTCGGTGTAGTGCTAAGGGGGTGTTATAATGCTACTGCGGGTACGTAAGCTTACTATGACAGAGACCATGTGAACAGCGACATTTGGATCCATTACTTACACAACCACTCTTCCATACTTACGATTGGCAGTGAGGTCTCGGTGTAGTGCTAAGGGGGTGTTATAATGCTACTGCGGGTACGTAAGCTTACTATGACAGAGACCATGTGAACAGCGACATTTGGATCCATTACTTACACAACCACTCTTCCATACTTACGATTGGCAGTGAGGTCTCGGTGTAGTGCTAAGGGGGTGTTATAATGCTACTGCGGGTACGTAAGCTTACTATGACAGAGACCATGTGAACAGCGACATTTGGATCCATTACTTACACAACCACTCTTCCATACTTTACGATTGGCAGTGAGGTCTCGGTGTAGTGCTAAGGGGGTGTTATAATGCTACTGCGGGTACGTAAGCTTACTATGACAGAGACCATGTGAACAGCGACATTTGGATCCATTACTTACACAACCTCTCTTCCATTCTTTAGATTAGCAGTGAGGTCTCGGTGTAGTGATAAGGGGGTGTTATAATGCTACTGTGAGGGGTACGTAAGCTTACTATGACAGAGACCATGTGAACAGTGACATTTGGATCCATTACTTACACAACCTACCTTCCATACTTTAGATTAGCATTGAGGTCTCGATTTTATTCCTCGGGGTATTATAATGCTACTGGAGGGAGACGTATCTTTATTGTGATAGTGATTAAGGTTGGCAGTTAGGTCTTGGTGTTGTACTGCAGTGTTATAATGCTACTGACAGGGAATGGCAACCTCATTATGATAGTAGTCAAGATTATCAGTGAAGCCTTGGTGTAAATGTTAGATTTAGCTTTAGTTCACCTTCCTCTTAGGTGCATCATCATAAATCTAACACTGTTACGGACTTGACTCCAGAAATTGAGTCATTGTCGTTAGAATGGATAAAGAATGGACACTCAAAACGCTCAGGAGTCAAGTCTGTAACAGCATCAGATTTTAGATGCTGCGCGTAGGAGGAAGATGAACTAGAGCTAAATTGAACATCACATCGAATCAGCCCTTCCCACCATAGCTACTCTATGTGGAGGTATAGGTGTTGTACTTCGAAGTTTTATAATCCTACTGTGAGGGAGATGTAACCTCACTGTGATAGTTTTATAATCATAAACAAGGCACATGGTAAACTTGTTCATATCCATGTGTATAAAATGATCAGGGATTTTTCAGAGAGGCTGGAAGTGTTCTTCTAACAAAGCATAGTGAAGAGGGAACTTGTAATGTAAATAAAAATATCAAATAATTTGATCTCTGGAAGATTTTTCCAGGCATAGTAGTTCAGACCGCTTTCTCTCTGTTTAGTCTTGTAATTAATAATAAACAGGATAGCACGTATATTTACGACGAAGGCACAGCTTCTAGAAATAAGCTTATGTTAATGAATATAAATTTTAAAAAATGACAAGAGTGAACATTGTATAGAATGTTCTGCTGCCTGCGTGGTCAGAACTGATATCAAAATGGTTTTATGTAATAGTATATTCTGGTACAATAGAATATTCCGTCAATAAACTACTATACAGAAATTGTTTTATTTCAATGTAATTAATTTTATATGGCTATTGACAGACATTTTACCCAGATCCGAAATAAAATGCGTAAAATCACCAATGTATACACATTTGCGAATATATTCAATATTATTCAATCGTGCAAATAAAATATAAATCAAGTTAATTTATCATAAATGTAACATACTTACTTGTAATTACCAAAAATTTAAAGGAATTGATAGCCAGCAGGAATATGAACGACAGTAATGATCAGGTGCAATGTCTCATAATTAAAGAGATAATAACCCCCAGGTGTTATTTTATGCGTACACAACATAAAGCAATGTCACATGTAAGTTCTTATTCGCTAGAGAAATCTGAACCTTGCAACACTTGTACCTGACGTAACATATCTGATAAGCTTTATAACTTCTTCCTGAAATGTATCACTGCAAGCTGTGCAGATCGAGAGGAATTTAATGATGGATTTGTGTTACTAACTATGAAGTGCAAAGTGATGTGCAATAGTGTACAAGAACACAAACTCTCTGAGTAATGTTATAATAAATAAAACACCTCACTTTTAATAGCACAGTAATAAGATCCATTACAAATTTCCGGTCTTAAATAATTAATTATCTTTATCAGGTAATTTTAAACTTTAAACAATGGTTTATAATGATTTAATTTTGGAAAGTTGTAGAAATTGTACGTTGCACTTAAGCGTGATCACACCATGAAAATTATTACTGATTCGATTATTATTTAAAGTTTTAATTAGGTTCCCCGACTGATAATATTACCCCACTTTTTTTTATAACGATCACGTTCGAATTGCTCTAATCTACTGATAAGTATTACTCTTATATTTATACAAAATTACTTCATGACACTTTCATACCTCGTTGCGCGTCGTCCTGTGCACGCCACTGGTTGCACAGGCGTAGAACCATTCCGGGAGGAAGGGCTGAAAGTGGTTTAAATATCAATTATATTTAGTATATTCTTTTACAAATTACTTAATACCTATTTAATTGTATAGTTGTCAAAATTATACATGGTTGGTTATTTAGGTGTAGGAGAGTGCTAACCTCAATAATTGTACAATTGTGTGTTATGTACACGACATTTTGTGTTTAATTTATATTAAAAAGCGTAAATATAATCCTAAAAACTCTGTTTTTATCGGTGAGGTACATTATGAGCAACAGGTACATAATACTTGTTATTAATGTCTATGCACAGGTACTCAGAGTTGGCTATAAACTAAGGAAGGAGGTTTAGATCCAAAAAATATAATCTCGTCCCGTGTTAAAAAATGGTGCCTTTCGGCCGAAAGATATGAATTGTTATTGCACCATTTTACTTTATTGGCCTATTACACCACAAGATGGCAAAACGGTTTACCACAGAGCGCGATATACCGCGATTATATTGAGCCCCTTTAGTTGTTTGTTCTCATTCTTTCCTGCTCCTCTGCAAACATTATTTATACATGGTCTGGATTTGGTTATGAAGAATTACTTGTTGTCAATTAAGTAGGGAACCGGGCTCTCAGTTGCTGAACGAGTACAGATAAAAATACACAAATATTAGTTCATCAACATTATACTAAAAGATCCACATTTTTCATCAATGTTCTGGTTTTAGTCCCATCAGGGATATGTTCTTTAGAGAATATTAATCATTTTAAGTTCAACAATTAAAGTTCGAGTTTTACATAAAACTACATCGCTTGTTAAGCAGAAGAAAGCGCCGGACCTCAAAAGGTCAAGCTGGATCGAGATTAAACTGATACCCTGTAAATAAAAAAAAATAAAGATCAGATAAGCCCTGGTACTAAAATCTACTCACCCTCACTGTCTTTTAAAGAAATATTACACATTTCCAATGCAACCAAAGGTCGAGTTTTACATAACATTACAGCGCTCTTTGAGCAGAAGAAAGCGGCGCAAACCGGACCTCAAAAGGTCAAGCCGAATCCAGACCTTGTAAATAAAAAGATAAGTATAAGATAAGCCCTGGTACTGAAATTTATTCACCCGATTCCCGCAGAGGATGCCTTCCCGCACAGCCCTCATAGCCTTGAACTCTAGACTAAGGTCCCGCGCTAAGTACAGTACTCGTGTATGACATAGGAAATCTGTGATCGTAAATGTCTTTATCAGGTGGATGTAAGGCCCAAACTAACTAAGAACTCTAGACTAAGGCCCCGCGCTAAGTACTCGTGTATGACATAGGAGATCTGTGATCGTGAATGTCTTTATCAGGTGGATGTAAGGCCCAGTCTAACTAAGAACTCTAGACTAAGGCCCCGCGCTAAGTACTCTTGTATGACATAGGAGATCTGTGATCGTGAATATCTTTATCAGGTGGATGTAAGGCCCAGTCTAACTAAGAACTCTAGACTAAGGCCCCGCGCTAAGTACTCGTGTATGACATAGGAGATCTGTGATCGTGAATGTCTTTATCAGGTGGATGTAAGGCCCAGTCTAACTAAGAACTCTAGACTAAGGTCCCACGCTAAGTACTCGTGTATGACATAGGAGATCTGTGATCGTGAATGTCTTTATCAGGTGGATGTAAGGCCCAGTCTAACTAAGAACTCTAGACTAAGGCCCCGCGCTAAGTACTCGTGTATGACATAGGAGATCTGTGATCGTGAATTTCTTTATCAGTTGGATGTAAAGGCTAAACTTACCAAGAGCTAGATCTATACTAAAGTCCCGCGCTAAATACTCGTGTATGACGAATTGATGATGATATAGATCTTCAAGTTACCTAAACTCGGTCTATATAGCAACCGAGTAGGTTGGTTCAGTTTATCAACTCCATGAGCCATTCCGTTCACTGCCATCCTTTCAGTTTCCTTTGAAATGGAAGGCACATACTCTACTGTCTTCCAGTGGACTTCAGTGTTCTGGCCAGTTGTCCTCATAAAAAATTTACTTTAAAATGTGACTTTTTATATTTTTATATTGTTTGTTCCTAAGTCAGTTTTAGTGTCCGTTGTCTCCTTCGATTCTTACTCAGTTACCAAAACTTAATAGTATAAACCCCTTGCGTTAGTTGATTGAGTAGCGTAAAATTGATTAAAATTGCTTGGCTAAAACTCATTTCATGAAGTCGGATGTATCCAAGGCATAATCACCCAAAGAGAGATTTTTAAAACTTTGGTTAAGTGCATAACACATAAGGTTAGCAAATATTCGCCAAGTAAACATTGTATTGAACATAGTTTAATTTGGCTACAAATATAAAATTAATTAACTAGTAAACCTTAGTAAAATATAATATTTAAACAGCTTTAACGTAAGTGAGAAAAATCTAACCTTTACCTCCATCCACGAGCATTAATTTCTGATGTTTCTGTTTCAGATGACGTGCCACGATACCACAGAAAGTGTCGGTATTGATTTTTTCCAATAATATAATAGTAATACTTTTAAATAAAGAAGCTACTTTATTGATTCTTGACTGTACAACTTTCCTCATAAGATACGATTGTGCTCCTCAATATAGATGTAACGATGGTAAAACTTTCTACTATAATATCACATATTGTACGTAGTGGGCAGGAGGATACTTATATATTATTGCCAAAGTTCTTTATAAACTCTGTGAAGAATTATTCAAGTTTGAGAGATTATATACTTTTGTAAAAAATCTACATATAAATACAGTACTTTTAATAAAATATTTTTAACGAATTAATTTACATAAAAACAGATAAAATTTGAATGAGCAACATATTAAGATACAATAGAAGCTAATAATTTTACTAATTATTTAAAAATTTAATTATATCTGTGTCTGTAATACAGTAATATATGCCGAGATGTTGTCGTTTGTGTAATAAGAACATGTATTAAAATACTATGTGTATTTATTAGAACATTATTATAACAATGGTAAATTAATTTAAATATAAAAAAATTTATGATTCATAATGAAATAGTTTAATTGGAAGAAAACTGAAAAAATGTATTCCGAACTTTAAAGTTCAGGCAATAACCTTTTAAAATGTATTATAAATATAAAATTTAAATGAATGCAACACCATAAGTCCAATAATAAAATAAGCTATATAGAACTCGGAGATGACCATCACGAATCATTTTATTTATTTATTTATAGACGGCATACACCATTTTACAACAAATGTTAAATCCGATTCAACAAGAAATAAATTATCTTATAATACAGTACAACAAGAAATAATATATTTAAAGATAACAAGCAATAAATAAATAACACCAACTATATGAACAATTACAAATATGGCAATAATCACAGCAACGATTTATGTGTGTGTGTGGGGGGAGGGTGGGTGCGAAGGGGGCGTGAGGTGTGTGTGTGTGCGTATAATATATGTATGCGTGTATAATTAAATCTAACTTGCAGTAGAATATGAAGTTTCCACAAGTAATAAAGTATCTTATAATATATAATAACAAGCAATAAATACATTTATAATATTTAACAAGCAATAAAAAAACAAGATAACAAGCAATTATAAAACTTCTTATTACAGTACAATCACGATGCCAGAATATGCAATTTTAAAACTATATTAGAAGCTTGTATCGTTTCTGTTAGAAACAGTACTAATGCCATTGAGCTCTAAATTTCTTGAATGACTTAATGTGTTTACGGACACGGATAACATCGCGTTCTTTGTATCTCACGAAAATTCAAACGGTAAAGATAACACGCTTAGAAATAATATTGAACTAGATATTTATCAGTATTTATAAAGGTCATACTATTTTGCTAGCTCGTAAGTATTTTAACCGAAAGCAACCAGTGTATTTTGAACGAGTATAAGTATTTAGTTTTTTTTACATGGATTAATGTAGCTTAGAGAGAATTTATTGCTTGCCAAATAATGTGTAGTATTATTTCTCGGTTGGTTTATTTTTACATATCCCAGATATTCATTTGAGACCTAGCTGGAAAACATCCATAGATTATAATTTAATGAAAAATGTGTGGGTGCGTCAACAAGATTTGAGACCAGTAACTACAGGTAGAGACAGGAATTAAATTCACGTTATTACTTGTGTGTAAATAAGATTCAATGTAAGATTCAAGGTAATAATACACTTCAATCTGATTCGTTTTTATATTAAACAATTAGTTTTGTAGGTTACTAATCTATAAGTCGAGTGTTTATTAGCCAAAATAGGCCTCTACTACAAGGTATTATTTTTGGTTTGGTAGAAAGCTACTCCACTAACTCGAGTGTTTATTAGCCAAAATAGGCCTCTACTACAAGGTATTATTTTTGGTTTGGTAGAGAGCTACGCCACTAACTCGAGTGTTTATTAGCCAAAATAGGCCTCTACTACAAGGTATTATTTTTGGTTTGGTAGAGAGCTACTCCACTAACTCGAGTGTTTATTAGCTAAAATAGGCCTCTACTACAAGGTATTATTTTTGGTATGGTAGAGAGCTACTCCACTAACTCGAGTGTTTATTAACCAAAATAGGCCTCTACTACAAGTTATTATTTTTGGTTTGGTAGAGAGCTACTCCACTAACTGGAGTGTTTATTAGCTAAAATAGGCCTCTACTACAAGGTATTATTTTTGGTTTTGTGGACAGCAACGCCACTAACTCGAGTGTTTATTAGCCAAAATAGGCCTCTACTACAAGGTATTATTTTTGGTTTGGTAGAGAGCTACGCCACTAACTCGAGTGTTTATTTGCCAAAATAGGCCTCTACTACAAGTTATTATTTTTGGTTTGGTAGAAAGCTACTCCACTAACTGGAGTGTTTATTAGCCAAAATAGGCCTCTACTACAAGGTATTATTTTTGGTTTGGTAGAGAGCTACTCCACTAACTCGAGTGTTTATTAGCTAAAATAGGCCTCTACTACCAGGTATTATTTTTGGTTTTGTGGAGCGCTACTCCGCCAACTCGATTGTTTATTAGCCAAAATAAGCCTCGGATACAGAGTATTATTTTTAGTTTTTGTATCGCTACTTCACCAACTCAATTGTTTATAAAGCATACTATTCCTCTGCCTTAGAATGTAATAGTGCACGTATAGTGCTTTCTAGCTAACGGTAGGTAACAGTGAGTATCTGTTTGTTGTAGACTTCTCTCTTTTCTCATATAGTGGGGTTATTATCCGAGTTTTTGTGTGAGTATTAAGTCATTTCCCACTTTGAGATGCTGCGCTAACCAAGCCGTCCAGGATTTATTATGATCAAAATAGTGTGCTTATGATGAACAACGTTGTATACTGAACCTTGTGCTGATAGTCTGCTTTATATCCTGGGCCAATTCACGGTTCTTAATATTGTCATGATTGTTAAAACCGACTTTCATTAAATCGACCCTGGAACGATCCCAGATATGAGCTAATCAGCCAAGGAGCGTTAAAGAATCTCCAAAGGGTACAGGTGCAAAAAGTTAAAATTTACTTTGTTCAAATAGGAATAGATCTCAATCAAAACAAGATAATAATTCTAAATCGCAAATTGTCTTAAATATTTACAGTAGCTTTGGGTGCCAAAATCAAGATTTTAAAAGTGTGTTCATGGATCATATAGATTTCTCCATGAAAAGGTCTGAATAGCTCTTTACTATAACTTTTACAATTAATTCGACCTTGGTACATGTTATTTTCTGGTTATACAGTATATAGATACAAATTTAGAGTTCAGCTACATTTGTGTACGTTATTTAGATTGCTGTTTTTAATTTCTTAATTTTGTCTTCAATATAAATAAAATAGAAGGGATTGTTTCAATTTATAATCTGGAAGAGCTTTTTTATTCTGTTTTTACACACTACTGAAGCTTTCTGCATCAGCTGGATCTCTTCATATCCTTTAACTCCGCCCCCCCCATTCATTCATACAGTGAGGTCCTTTTTTCACCATTATGCTGGAGGTTCTCTTTACACGAGAATCACCTCCACGATTACGGTTCAACAGATCTACAATGAGGTCCTTGTTTCATTATATGCTGGGAGTCCTCTTTAATTCGCTCTCACTTCCAGATTAAGGTTCTACAGAGCTTCTACTGTACGCAAAATAGTATGTTGGGCGCCATTATCGGCATTTAATAATACTTATTACTTAAGTATACCGCTCTAAATGTACCAAGAGTTCTGAATGTACCACTTCTTTTTAAATATAGTTTTCTAATTGGAAGTACGCTTTTGCGCATTATAGATTAATGTTCATTTAAATTTCTGTGTTTAATCCATGTTTAAGGCTCGTCGATGGTGTGGATCTGTCTGGTCAACATTATTGAATAATTCTTTGTATTTAATTGAATTTTGAAGTAGACTCAAGTATATTCTTTATTCTTAAAACATTACGATCCAAAACTGAAAAACGTATATCTTATAACATATTTAATAATTTCCAGTAAAACCAAAAATATTGTTCCATACCAATCTAAACTGATAGAGAGAGGCCCAGAGTAATTTAGTTTAAAATTACCTCTTGAAATTTACTATTATCTTTTGTTCCGGATTGCAACAACGGTAATGGCTAACATAAGAGCAATTCAGCCTCCCTCAGGGTCGATGCTTGGGTACTGTTATGGTTATGGCCGTAACGCCTCCGAAACTGCTTAGTCTAATGGTTATGGGCATATTACAGTCTAATATCCATCAAGCTCTCTAACAATGAAATGAAAGAGGTAGAGTTTATTGAATGAAAAAAATTTAAATAAGTAATTTCATACATTTATTTAATATAAGAATTGCGTAGTTCATTTATACTATGATTAGCTTTGGCCTTGGCGTAGAAATCTAATGAAAGACAGGGGAACTGGACCCGTTTTATGATATTTCTGTACGAGCCTATTGTTTCATTGAAAGATTTTACATGTTTAGGTAACAGACAAAAAATGAAACCCTTTAAATGACAGGATAACAGGATTTCGGACATTTACCATCGTTATAGTTACGAAAGGTATAACACCTTTTAGATCAAGAAGAAGAGAAATAATTTCAATTATTGCTATGTGAATTTGTGAAGAAGACAGGGTAATAGCTGATTTGAATCGCTGTGGTCTAAGTGCGTGGGTAGGAAGATACTTCTTCAGATTCAAGCATGAGGAAAGATCACAGAAAAAATGCAATGTGAATTTTTGAAAGAGACAGGAAAGAACTGCCGTTCCAAACACAAAAGGCTTTGTTACAATACAACTACCCGCATGTTTCAGTAATAAATGTACGAGTATATGCCACGAACTAGATTTCTCATATACTTTTTGTCCTTTTTTGGAATATACAATAATATGTTTTAAGCATCTATAGATCTCTACCAATAAATTGAGTGTGATGTAGAATACTAAAACAATATAGTAAACGTGTATTTACAATATTTATATGTAAATTTAAATTCTATTTGAATACAAGATATGAATCAATTGTGGATACAAGGTAATTTGATAATCGACAAGAGTTAAAAAAAATAATAAATACATTTTATTGTTAGAAGTAATTTCTGCTCAACTGGAAGGATTATGTATATTTTATGATAACTAAAGTAATAATTTATTACTTACGGGATTAGATGTAATTAATATCCCGTACCGTTTATAAAATATATAAAAATTATTTACACTAAAATATTTAGTTAATATTATATTTATATGGACATAGGGAAATATCCCTATGTCCATAGATAACTGAGTTGTGATGAAAATTATAGTGACAGCTATATTAGAAAGGAATGGCGTACTAAGCTGCAGTACACAGAGCGTCCATTTTAACTGTACCACCATTGGTTACTCATAAACGACTAAATCTGCAAAATGTTTAAATTGGGAACTTCACCTACCTTTCAGCGTTAGTTAAAAATATTAATTTAAAATTGTAAAACTTGTCTGCCAATTTTTAATATGTTACTCAACTTATAATTATCTTAATTCACTCTATTTTCTTACAGTTTAAACAAAAAACAGAATTTGAATGGTATTTATTTTATTCAACATTTTAAATTTGTATTTTAGGAGTTTCTATGACTAAGACGATTTAGTAGTTGTTTTGTTTATTACATTTCAAACATAACCTCTCTTTTCGTCTTTTAAACGAAAACGGCAGTATCGTATTAAATTACTAACTAATAAAAGTTAGTAATATTATTTTAATTTTTTGTTTCCAGGATAAATATTTTATAGAGAGATTTAAAATCATATCCTCTTAAGAAATAAGAGAAATGACTGCATATTAAACGTTCACAGTTTATCTTTGAACTTATTTGAGTGTAACAAGATCTATTCATTATTGAAAGATGGAAGTTCATCAACTCTGATTGTGAAACATCCCCTACCAAATTGTAAACATGTCATTTTTACAGGGGGTTTAAATAAGGCTTTTTTATTTTTTTGAGAGGAAAATATGTTTTTAGTTTAATGACATGTTATGATTTTTATTTCTTCCACCTACAATTATACTCCAGTAGCACAACACCATCGCGGGAGACGTCAGCTGGCGGGGGTCCGCTCGACCGGGTAAGGCGGAGTTTCAGGATACATCCGCCGAGTTCGCTTCAAGGGCTGAAGCGCCTTACAGCGGACACCCCATGTACTACAGTACGTAAGTACGCTGTGCCTGGCTGGCTCGCTCTCTCGGTCGCTGTCTTTCGGTCGGTGTCTAGCGGTCGAAGTCGTCGAGTCGGAGTCGCCGCCCCCACACACGCCACAAGGTGCAAGTAAGTAGGTACTTATTTACCTGCCAAAACACGCTTTTACCTGAACTTGCCTAGTCACTAACGATAGGATAAGTACGCGACATTACGTACTTAAGCTGCTAACGGAATATAATTATAGATATAAAGTGTAGCAAGAAAATAGATCAGTACGAATAGGATTAGATTCTATTACTAGTAAAGAAGAGTTTGAATTTAGTTTTACTTAATTTATCGTTTCTTTTCGAGGTCGCTGGGTCGCTTGACGTAACGTTGGCACCAGCACTCCCGAGCTTCAGGCTAAGCGTAATTTAGTTAAGTTTTACTTAATTTATCGTTTCTTTTCGAGGGTCGCTGGGTCGCTTGACGTACGTTGGCACCAGCACTCCCGAGCTTCAGGCTAAGCGTAATTTAGTTAAGTTTTACTTAATTTATCGTTTCTTTTCGAGGTCGCTGGGTCGCTTGACGTACGTTGGCACCAGCACTCCCGAGCTTCAGGCTAAGCGTAATTTAGTTAAGTTTTACTTAATTTATCGTTTCTTTTCGAGGCCGCTGGGTTGCTTGACGTACGTTGGCACCAGCGCTCCTGAGCTTCAGGCTAAGCGTAATTTAATTTAGTTTTACTTAATTGTCGTTTCTTTTCGAGGTCGCTGGGTCGCTTGACGTACGTGCGTTGGCACCAGCGTTCCTGAATTTTGGACTAGGATTGAACGTAGTTTAGCGTTTATATTTAATTTATTTAGTTCATCGATTCTTTTCGAGGCCGCTGGGTCGCTTGACGTACGTTGGCACCGGCGTTCCTTAGCATCGGGCAGGACGTAATTTAGTTAAGCTTTGATTTAGTTAAGCTTTTATTTAGTTTATCGTTTCTTTTCGAGGCCGCTGGGTCGCTTTGACGTACGTTGGCACCAGCGTTCCTTAGTTTCGAGCTCTAGGCGAGCTAGGCGCGATTTCGAGCGAGCTAGTGTTTACATTTAGCTTTTATTTAGTTTATCGTTTTCTGTTCGAGGCCGCTGGGTCGCTTGACGTACGTTGGCACCAGCGTTTCCTTAGTTTCGAGCTCTAGGCGAGCTAGGCGCGATTTCGAGCGAGCTAGTGTTTACATTTAGTTTTTATATAGTTTATCGTTTCCTTTTTCGAGGCCGCTGGGTCGCTTGACGTACGTTGGCACCAGCGTTCCATAATTTCGAGCTCGAGTCGAGCTATGTGTGATTTCGAGCGAACTAGTGTTCGCATTTAGATTTATTTTAGTTATAATTTCTCTTTTTTGGCCGCTGGGTCGCTTGTCGTAAGTTGGCTCCAGCGTTCTCGTTTTCGAGCTTCAGTTGAACTAACAACTGTCGTATTAGGGGACGTTTAGGTAGTGGAACAGTCATCCTAAAGCAAATGCTGACGCCTTCCCTTTATTCCCTTTCGTTTCCGAGTCTGCGATGATGAAAGCATGTTGATCCGTTGATCATCGGTGCTGTATTTGCTTCGGCTTTTGGTTTTACATTAATTCGGTTCTGAGCTGAACTTGGAAACTACCTCTCCCTTTCGAACCCTGGATTTTACCCCTCTCGACTGTTCTATCCGGTGTGTCTTAGGGTTATATATTTTTATAAACTATCCCTGACCCGATTAAACGTTATAAAATTACAACTCGTGCCTCATTAACTCAAGAAATGAGTTTAAGTCCAAAGACGTTAATGTTATTAATTTTACCGCCTTGCCCTTAAATTTTTGTGCGTCAGAATATTTCCTCAAACGTTACTTTGAAAAATAAGCTGATAAGGTTTTGTAATTAATTGAATATCTTGACATCTGATTGGAATTCCCTTGACTGTAAACGAATTCCCGACCAAAATTATTGTCGTTCCTAACTCATCTAAGCTTGAGGACGTGTAATATACACCGCAGTATAAAACACTTTGTTTGCTCGGTTTTACATTTAGTTCATATATTTATTTTTGTAGTTTATAAAGTTTTACCTAACTGAATACTTAGTTTGTTTTGGGAGTTTTATTCATACGAATACAAAGTTATTTAGAATTTATATTATTATTTCTCCTTACCATGATAGTATAAACAGTTTCGGGTCGAACCTTTACAAAGCCAATTGAATTTTAATGTTCTATTTTATCACCTGGTATTGTTTGCTAAGGTAATGATTAATATTTTTAAACGGCGTTTTACCGTTGCTTCGGGAGCAATCAAGTTTTAATAGTCAATGTTCTTATACTTGGATACTTAATAAAAGAACTTATCATAGAGTCCTATGACATCTTTAAACACAGGCAGGCATACACCAGGTAGAGATTTGTGTTTTTATTTATGTGTACATTTTTAAGAGTATCATAGTTGAACTTAAATCTTATATCATGTTTTGTACGTGTATGAGCATTTACAGTAAAATTAATAATTTTTCAACGTCACAGCTGAATCTGCCTTGTTACTCCGACAAATAAATATAAATACAAAGGCTCGGAAACCTAGTTCCTTCAATATGCGTTTACTTCTGACTCTTGTAATATAATTTCGGTCTAAAATATTTCCAGGTCTATAGTTGACTTTGTCTTGTCCCGATGAAAAAATACACATACATACATACGTAAGACTAAGAAGACTGTTAAGTCCTAGGAGGAAATCCTTATCCAGTTTTTGCATCGGTCCAAAATAATAGATTTTAAGGTCTTGCATTATAAAAGACTTGTTTTTCGGACTTTACTCTGGAAAAGAATAGATAGTAGAGGCATAATAGTTTTAATCCTGTTTTCCATAAGGCACTTTTTAAATAACATCGCAATGTCAAGGAAGCACAACAGTTTAGAATATCTTAAGTAAAAGTTTTCACAGCTTTGGTCATTAAGATTGGTCGTATAACAGTGTTTAAATAGTGTGTAATGTGCATTATATATTTTAATTCGTCCATGACGCAGAAACATTTAGGTATTAACTTTTTCTGCTTCTGAGTTACATTACTGATTAAGCATTGTAACGATATTTTATAAAATTTAAATTCAAAACGATATATAACCTAATTTGTTACACTTTAGCAAAAAGTGTCAACATCTGTTAAGGGTCAGTTAAATTTAGAATATAAAATGTAAGTAATAAAAATGGTGTAAATTGCAAAATATTTTAAGTGAATTTTCTGATATTTCTGTTTATATACACTTTTTCGGATTTAAATGAATATTTATATAAAAGAATTAGCGGAATTGGTATAGCCGTTCTCAAGATTAGCAGTAAGCAACAAATTTTGCGAACTCATTATCATATATAAGATTTAAAAGTGTGTTTACTCATTACGACAGATATATAATGAATGAATGATAAGACCGCAGTCAATAAGCTAATTGAAGATAAATAAACATTATTATTCTAAAAAATCAAATTGAAAAAGTTAGGTTAAATCTGTGATAATGAAGGGAAATTGCCATTCTTCAGATTTTCATTTAATTACTATCACTTTTTTTATTGAACTCAAATTATAACTTAATTACCAACTGTTGGTTTATCTTCAGAAATAACAACAGGCTGACTCCAAACTTGCAAAATTAATGGGCAATCGCTTTTCTGGTAACCAAGTTTAGTACAAGCTTGGAAACATTGGGATTTGGTTATCTCCTTTGATGTGGATTGCTTGGACGGCCAGAGTTTGTAATACAATGACTGATTTTGAGACGTCTACTTCTGGATCTTTAAATTAGGCTTTCTTCGCTCATAGCTGTGATTTATAGGTTTGTGCTATAATATTATTAGTTATGTTGTTATTTCCTTCTTTTATCTCAGTATCGTCCAAAATGCAGTGAGTTTTGAGAAGTCTACACTGACGTCTGGATATTTAAATTAGATTTCTTCGATTATAGCTCTGACTTTTGTATCATACTTTTTAATTACGTTGTTGTTTTCTTCTTTTATCTCAGTATCGTCCAAAATGCAGTGAGTTTTTATTTTGAGTGATTTTTCATATCCTGTTTCCTCCCCTTCACGTATTATATTCCCATTTATCTATACAATTACTGTATTTAATTGTTTCAGATGTGATATAATGGACCAATACAATATAAATTTGACAAAGAAAAAATCCGCGTTATTTAGGGAATTGATTTAATCATTGAAGGCAATTTAGTTCCTCTGTCAAATATAAATTTTAATAATCTGTATAATTTAATTCCATCTCTATTTTAATCTCTTTTACTAATTACATTTCCAACTTTAGAATACATTTTTATAACAAGTATTTTGTATTAATCAAATATAACGTTTGTGGAGATTGTAACCATTAACTCGGAGGAACAACTCAGTGAAAATACAAACAGAAAGAGGTAGATTTAAGCTGAGATATTGAAGGGAAAATTGCCATTCTCCAGATTTTCATTTAGTTACAATAACCTTATTATTCATCCCAGATCTATTCAGGTATAATTCTTTTCGAGAAGAACGAGAATTTGGATAATAAAAAGTATTAGGTTTTTATACGCTATCACATAATTAAAAAATTATTTATTTCCTTCAAATTGACAAGAAGATATACAATATTTACTTAAAATGATTTGCATGTAAGGGTAGTAAGAAATAAAAAAACATATATCTCTCTCCCCCCTCTATCACCCCCTCCCCATTACTCTCCTCCTCCCTCTCATCCCCTCTAACTCCCCTCTCAATTTTTAACAATCACGACCATAAAAATTAATGAAGGTTTAATTATTACTACACGAATTACTTGAGGAGTTAAAATATATTACAGGAATAAAAAAGGTGAGAATAGTTTTAGATAGATTTTGCATAGGAATTTGTCTATTCGTATGTATGATTATAATTTAAAAATAGTATTAATACTTAATTTTTAATCCCTGGTTGCTATACTACCAGCCATTTCTCAATAACATGAGTTTCACCAATCAACTACAGTCGGCAACAATACATAATATTTCGTTATAAATTTGTATTCCTATGTTATATTTTGAAATAATTGTATTTGAAGTCAATTTATGTATGTTTTTTTAAGGAGCTATTTTGTTTGTAATTTTCAAATTTATCTTGAAACGAAAACCTTATCCAAATTTGTGTTTTACTGTTAAAATATTTCGTTTGCGGCAAGGGGACGTGCAAATACGGCAGCAAACAATTATTTTGCATCGATCAGATTGGTCTCACTTAACTAAAACATTTTATTTAATTAAATCAAACTGAAAAGCAGGATATTTAGCATGGATATGTTTGGGAGATTGTGGCCATCTCTTGTTAAAGCCACAATGAGGAAGTGCACAGGGCCTTGTGGTGACAGTTCTTTTTCATCCTCTACTTATCAAAAGGTTCTCAGCCATCATCCTCAGCAGTATTTCCGATCGAGTTATGCTTTACCCTTTATATCAACAATTGTATGGTTATAGTGATGTGATCCGGTTGGGTTTCTTAATGTAACTTACAGCATCGACATACACTCTTCATACTAGGCAGATATAAAATACATAGATTATATTTTAAAATTTTGTTTCAGTATTTAAACATAGATAGAAGACTCTAAAAAAATGTACGTTCTTAATATTTAAAATAATAATTTAAATAAAACTGCGCCAATGGCGCATTATCTATTTGGCATTATCTTAAGCAACTTTCGTTCCAAAACAAGAAAATAAGGGCAATGTAAGTGCCTTAATAACTAAAAAAGCACATTTGTTTTATATAACTTAACAAGAACCTTAAATCTGTATGTCACTTTTTATACTTTAAATATTAAACCTAAATTAAAGATGGATGCTAAAACGTAATTCTGTCCATCCAAAAAGTAAATTTTGTTTGATGGACATTTGCTAAAATTTAACAGCAAATTCTAAGCCACAAATAAGAATTTTAATACAATTCTGTACGTTTTTGACAAACTGTACTTTCTAGAAATATATTATTGAGTAACGAATAGATATCGTCATACAATAATTTGCGCTTCGAGTGAAAAAGAGACATTATTTACCCTCCACTAATTATTAAAAAGTATCTTTAATTGTTTTAGTCTCTCTAATTGTCCATTCGATAATTGGTTTTCATTGTATTCCACTTATTAATTTCTTCAGGATTGTTATTCACCTCGAGCATTCTTGCTTTTGATCATTTTTCAATCGATTTATATATATATATATATATATATGGTATATATATATATGGTATATATATGTATATATGTATATATATATATGTATATATATATATATATATATATATATATATATATATATATATATATATATATATATATTTCTGTTTATACGCATAGTGGTAACAATTTTGACGCTGAACATTCAATTTGAAATATACAGTTGATACTATTGGTGAGTGTATCTACATATATTTGTATTAAATTGCATATTATTTCATTTATTTTACTACTTGGTACTTTTTTCATGTTTTAATTTTAATATATAAAGAAGCTTTTAAATACTCTTCAATACTCTTTTTTCCAATTTAATAATTATCACGAACTATTCCTCTCATGATAAAAAATTACCTACGCTTAATATTAGCTTATATTCTAATATGGGGCTGAATATTTTTAGAGTAAAAGCAGCTAAGATGAATATATTATGCAAAAGTGGAGTATATGTAAACATACACGTACGTCGTGTTGTTTAAAGACTTGGTGTTGGGAAACTTCATAGAGATCACAAATAGTCATTGAGAAAAATCCTTCTACCACCACCTTATGAACCTAAACCTAAACTAACAAAACTGTGCTTCTTTTAGTAGTTTCCATCACATAATAGCAATATTATTAATGCATCTGCTGGATTTACTGCAACACAACTTTGCTGCAATTAGCTAATTTTGACGTAACGGCTCCTTAATTTATTCTTTGTGTGTGGTATGATATTATTAAACACGTGTATCAATTGTGCAAAATAATAATATATCAAAAGTTTTAAGAAAAAACGTAAAATATGATATAATGTTATGGGAAAATCTTCTTATCTCTTTTATAGATAGTAAGAAACAACTAAATTACATTTTTACCAAAAAATACTGTAATTAACTAAACTAAAAAATACTTTAAAAGGTTTCTGTAATGGGTTTCGCCATTACTTGGAAGCACTGTGAGGTTAATGAATTCTTTGTAGGTGTTGTAATATATATCCACATAAGTAAGTAAACTCGCAGACACAAGTTGAGGACAGCTCTGCTCATGCCTCTAACCAGTACTATTTCTGAGTATAATCACCAAGCAGAATTTAATGTTCAAGTTAAATTTTAATACACAATTACACCCACTTCAAGGCAATCTATCAAACTAGGACGTTTGATATGACCAAAATGTAACCTTGAGAGAAATATGTTCTCTAAAACTAGAACGTACAAAACAGTTACTATAAACAAAATGTCTAAACATACGGAGGAATATTTTAACCTTGAACCAAACATCCGCTTTATGACACAAAGCACTTTAGTATTATAAATGTGTTTGAAATTTAAATAAAATTCTTATAAAAAGTGTAGTAGAGAAATGTGTTAGTGTATAAACAGTTTAAAACCTTTCAAACAACTTTTAATTTTAGAATTGTAGAAGTCGTATAATTCTTGTTAAAAGTTAGGCAGTGCAATGCTGTAAGTTTGACCCTCTTATCCTTATGTTATAACTTTTATATGTAATGCTATTATGAATTTTAAGAAATAAGAATAATTAATATTTACCACATTGTGACTATTAAACATGATTCTATTGTAAAGATCAAGTCTAGGTTAACGAGTTTGTAATTAGGATAATGCATTTACTATTTTATCGTAAATTAGAACAGCTCTCTTTAAACAAGTGGGCAATTTAATTAGTTCACTTGGCTTACGATATTAGAGAGAGTGGTTGGATCCTGTGAATTTGATTTCGGTTTAAAATTTACTTTTAACGATAAAAGGAATGTGAAGTTAACAGGATTATTTGGGACGTTTAATTTAGTTCAGTGATAGATGACAGTAGCTCTACGTTTCAAAATTAGAAATCTGATTCCTTCCTCAGATGGATAAATGGGTTATTGAAACGAGTACAACCTGGGCTAAAATAAATAAATCGAATCAATGCACTAAGATATGTATAAATCAAGAGTCACAAAACATGTGTACTGTGTCAAATTCATTCATAATTAAAGCAACAGTGCCGCATGATGTTAATTAAATTTGAGACTTATACTGAGACCTTTTCTACTTCTCAAAGCTATACAACTCAAATCATCAAAAAACTTTACGGAATGAATGATTGAATGAATTGATAAGACTTAGAATAATCTGAGTGATGCAGTTTAAGATATTGATATTGAAATTACCAGAACATATAGTCAGAATTAAATGACTTGTAATTGAGGGCGTTTAAATCTATGCAGATTTACGATAAAAGTATAGGTGACGACATCATTAGCATTTTTCAGGTTGACAATGATGCAGCATCTAGATTTTGATGTACTGTATATGGTGCTGCTGGCTGAGGGGAAGTAATTGATACCCAAGTTTATATCACAATTCCCAACTGGTTGCGAATCGTCAGAAATAACGACCGACAGACTGTCCCTAACCCTGCAAACGTTAATGCTCCGTCGCTTTTCTGGTAACCAAGTTAAGTACAAGCTTGGAAACATTGAGATTTGGTTATCTCCTTTGATGTGGATTGTTTGGATGGTCAGAGTTTATAATAAACTGAGTGATTTTGAGACAGCAGTACTGATTTATCGATTGCTAAATTATGTTTCTTCAATTATAGCTGTGACTTATAGCTATGTGTCATACGTGCTTTTAGTTGTGTTATTATTATCTTCTTTTTTCTCAGTATCGTCCTAAATGAAAAGTTTTTTACTTCGAGTGAGCTTCCTTATCCCCTTTTCATCCCTCACCTATTAGATTCCCACATCTCTATTATATCTATACAAATATTGTATTGTATTGTTTCAGGTTTGGGGTACTGGAACAATACAATGTAAAAACCTATAAATAAACATCCGCGTTGTTAAGGGATTGATTTAATCATTGAAGGCCAAATTAGTTTTCATGGCGAATGTCAATTTAATAATCTGTAAAATTCTCTATATATTAATATCATATCCATCTTGAAAATAAAATCTTTATAAAATATACTTTTTAAAGAATATCTATGTTTTCTTGAAACACTTATGACTTAAAATTATTAATTTAGTTATGGCCGCGTATACATAGGAAAATTAAATAACTAAATACAAGATTGATGTAAGTATAAAGAGGAAGGTATAAATATCCAATATTGTTTTTTTTCTCAACTTATATTGTTATAAATGAGACACAAAAGAGAAAGGTTGTCACATAAGTTCTGTGTATGTATAAGTGGTTATAAATGAAGTTTAAAGTTCGTTATATATTATTGATTGCACTTTATCTTTTATATAACGGGATGACAAACAATCCCGATTTTGTTATAAGCTGCAAACCAAAAGCATATTCTAACAATTTGCTGACATTGGCTAAATTAACATTGACTAACAGTGTGCTTAGCTTCACAAACTATCCACTCATTGTTTTCTTTTCTTCTATCCCGACTATACATAATATAATTTCGCATTTTATTTTAAGATGCATTTTTTAAATTAAAGAATACTGCAAGTATTTTTTTAAGGAAATGTGGTTT
Source organism: Homalodisca vitripennis (assembly GCF_021130785.1). Classification (NCBI taxonomy): domain Eukaryota; kingdom Metazoa; phylum Arthropoda; class Insecta; order Hemiptera; family Cicadellidae; genus Homalodisca; species Homalodisca vitripennis. The sequence goes on along the minus strand of NW_025778879.1, from coordinate 63,760 downwards.
TCCTAAACATTTGCCACTATTGAGTGGTTCAAGAAATCATTAACATCACGTTCTGCTGTCTTTCTCAGATGGATAAATAACCCAGCTCATAACTACAATATAGATTAAAATGAACAAACCATGCCAGTGATTTCTGATAATTATTAGTGAGGAATCACAACAAAAAATTTGTCTTAACTCCATACATTCTACGCCATAATCAAATTCTAATAATTGAAATCGAACTACAGAAGATATATCACAATAGGTATTTCCCAATTTTTAGTTTTAGTCTTTCTAGTTTTTTTCTTTCTCATACAAAAACGTTTTATGATATTTTGCAATACCTGTATATTCTGTGTTATAACTTAAATTTATACTGAAACACATTTTTCATGTTTGCAATTTATTTGGTTTTGTTTTTATGAGACTTTGCCAAGAGTGTTACAGTTTTTTCCCCACTCTTTTATTTTTCTCAGATAACACCGAAACGTAAGTGATTGACATAAATATTTATTCTGATTTACTGACTAAGGAATCGTTCTTCTATTTCATTTGAACTTATTAAGTTAAACGTATATTACTGATTATAACACAAACCCAATTTTTGAAAAATTCAAATTTTTAATACAGATTACTAATCAAACTTACATTATCATTTAAATTTAACATAATTTTAAATCGTCAACATGTGTATATTTAATTGTTTATTATTTATTTAGAGGTTAATGTAGAATTATGATGGTTGAATACCGAAACACGTGTATGGCAATAAAAATATTTTAAAAAGGATTTTTAGTTGACATTTCATTATACTAATATAAAGATAACCCTTTAATGAGGTGTGAATAACGTACTGATTTCTTGTATATCTGAACAATGGAAAATTTACAGAAATTTCCTAAGTTCTTTACATTTATTCTGTAGTGTAAAAGAAACTTTATACAAGCTTTTGAATTTTGAAATTAATTACCATATCTATAACATAAGTAATTTATTTAAGCATCAATTATGACTGGTTAATTAATTAGTTACAATGTAGATGGATGTTATGAATGATGGATGTATGTAATGTATTCTTTTGAATTTCTATAACAAATACGTGATAAACAACGACTATGTTTTCATTTGACGTCAGAGCAATTAATTTACAGGTTCTAGAGATACGCTTTGTGAATGGGGTATTAGGCTGAACAAGGTATAAAAGCTTCGTCACTTTTGATCACAGTTGCTTATAATTATTTATTGAAATCATCGAATTAACGGCATGTCAAACATTCATACTGATATGCAACTATAACTGTGGTACTAGAGAAAAATAATTATCAGCACCTATTTCTATTTCAACATAATTCATTGTCGGAACTCAGACACAATAACAGAATTGTGTCTTCATAGATACACATCTCTCGTCACTTTTCATTTGACGAGAGAACTGCTCAATTCATTATTCAAATTTAGAGTATACATAACTATAAATTGTGCTACTAGACAAAGTTGATCCCCAATCTTTATATCTGGGCTTACAACTAATATTAACAATCCAGCAATTTAAAGTTTTTTAAAGCAAAATTACGTTTAAATATGTATATTGACTATAAGCACGAGCGAAATAACTAAAATACGTTGCTTATAAGCTTCTCGATCACTTCTTATTCTGACCACATATATTCAATAAAATATGATACTTCGTAAAGTGATTTACATTTAATCTAACATTTTATTAATAATACTATAGAGGATTCAGGATTGTTCTATAAAATACATAACTGGCGTTGATCAAGTTAAGAACATTCTAAATACGTTCCACAAACTACTGATATTCACTCAAAGAACTGAAAAAAATGTGCCAGACAATTTTAAGTTGAAGAAGTATAATGTATGCCCCGTATGAATTTATTACAAAAAGTTTCTTTAATTATAGTTTATTAACAAAATGTTTTCCTATAAATTTTAACACGCCTTATATAGGCTTTTTATGGTATTTAGGCACACGTATTTCTCGAGCAGTAAGCCACAAACCACTGTTTTATCGACTGAGGTGGAAACTCTGTTCTCCTCCTTTTAGATTGATAGCATCGTAAAAGTAACTTGACACAACATTCTTTTTCTTAATTGCTATTCTTTTAAGAAATTTTTCCTTACCAACAGTTTAAAAAGTATGTTTTGTCGTTTACACAGAAATATTATGACTCTGGTAAATTTATACCTTCAGAAACAAGGTAGGCTATATGAGTTTTGAATTCTTATACGATACATTAAAAACAAAAAAATGAAAGATGATCATCAAATAAATAGTAGGATAAGTGTGAGAACCCGGTATTTAATGGACTTGAAAGGGATTTACATGGAAACGTTGGACAGAACGGGGGACTGAAGGTGATATAATACAGTTCATGTATCTCGTATATGAATTGGTTTTCTATACTGTACTACCTAACATGTATGTGTGTGTAGTACGGATCTAACCTATAAATAAGATTACTTTTTTATTGATATTGATAATCGATCATTGGTTAATATGTTTAATTATTATACTAGTTAGAATTTTATTCTGAAAAATATCGTTTATTGATCACCTGTATAAAAAATTATCGAATATCTAGGTAGTAATACTATAATAATTACATTAAAAATTTAATTTTGTACATATAAAATGTAAATTGGTTCTTGTAGCCTTCATTAACGGTATAGGCCCTATAAGGATATAATAATTTAACACGAAAATCATGTTTATGAATATTTTTTCAATAAATTAACTCTTAAACAACTCTATAGTTAACTATAAGTAAATAAAATTTACTTTTACCGTGAATTAGAAAAGAAGTACCTTTGGCCACGATCCAGAGCGCTATACTCCAATGTTTATTGGGTATTCGATATTGACAAACTATCTTAAAGTGAAGAAAAAACATATTTACACAGTATTTACTGTAAATCCCTATAAGCATAACAGCCAAATGTACTCTGAATGGGATGTTTCCATTTATTCAGAAATTATGAATGAAATAAAATATTAAAATGTGATCTGGTCATTTATAAAATATTAATCTCTCTAAAATAACAAAATGTACAGAAAAAAACAATACGTGATAACGATATTATTAAATTAATTTAATAGAATTAATTATGGAAGGGAGTTATACAGTATGTTGAAGTAACTTCAACAAAAATATCACAAGGATGTAAAATTGCTTTGTCAAGGCTAGAAGAGAATATTTCAATAACTATAAATGTTCATATTATATGGGTATATGTATGTTCATGTAAATGATTTCGTGAGTGAGGAACTAACATGGTATTCCTTATAAGTCACTATAAAACTTTGTAAGAGTACGTGTTGTCGTACGCTGTTCTATTAGAAATAGGACAGTAGTTTACCAATTTTATAATAACCCTGAGAAATGGCTGTTTACCGATTCAGAGGTTTCGCTTTTCTGATGATTTGAACTAAAATACGCTGATATGAGACAAGATACTGAAATAAAACCATGGAATTTTGTTCATATATTTAAAGAACTTGAGATATGTTTACTGAGATGCAGCAATTTATTCCATCCCACTCACCATAAAATGCTGCAAATACACTGGAAATTCTCAACCAAATGCTATAAAAAAACCTTAATTATTTTTAACACATAAGTGCTTATAACTCTGATCCTATTCGTAATTTAATGATTCGGGGAAATAGTTGCGGTGATATCTATAAAGATTATCACTTATCTCAGGAATACTTGGAAAGGTGTTTAAGAAGAGTTTGACTACTACGCTTGTGTTGTAAATTTATGAAGAAAGCTAAGAGCGATGTATATTAATTTTGAGTTCCCGACAATCAATCATGCCTAATCCATGGTGCATGTGTATTTTCTAATTAATGATCCTAAGACAGAGTATGGTGGAGGCAAGCCGTGGACAAAAGCTTTAATATAGCAATCTTATAAAACTAACGTATTCTAATTAAATGGCGAGCGTTACACGAGCGATTATGCTGCGGTAGATATATAACATAAACTGTCAATTTTATTAAAAATATTGAAAACTTTGTTGTCTACTACAAATTATTCCTAAACAAAAATTCCGTGATATAAATAATATCATTATAATATGACAGGCTTTACGCTTCTCAGGAAGTAGGAAAAGAATAATCGTGAATACATAAATTAATCCCTTCATTTTCATCTATGGTGAACATTAATTGAAAGCGTTTTTGTATCTTACAAAGAAAAACTAAATACGAGAACCAAATACAGACCCGGCAGTTGTTAGGCAGGTTCTCAAGTGGAGGAAAGTCTTTTTAGTCTTAATTTGTATAAGCGGCTTTCCTGCCCCTAAGCTCCAATCCTTCTGTGAACTTGGGAGATAATTACTTCAATAAAGTTTGGTCTGGACCAGTCTTATAATTAAATATGGGTAAGAAAACCATTTTTATATACTTATATCGGTAATATTTTTACCTAAATACTCTTATTGTTACAAATATGAGGTCTGCGCTGAATTGCACGACCACGATATAACCTAATACACATCTATATTTTATTTATTCAAATAATATGTGTCAATGAAGAGTTGCTTCGTTTGTGTTTGAAATAATTAAAACTAACGAACTGGTTTTGTAGCGATATGTTTGACTGTAATTGAGAATAAACCACACATCGATTGTAGCATCATGAAACAGAAATAAATTGCTGAGATGTGTAAATAACACTACCACGTACTTTTAGGAGAAAAGGTATATCAAAGCCATGAAAATAAAAAATGCATTTGGTCTTATCCACATTTGATTTACATTCTATTTGCAAAGCACCAATCCCTTAGAAACATTAGATCACTATTAATTAGGTCGCCAGTGTCAATCACTTCCTTGTTAGAATCAAAAGGAGCTATATCAGCAGAAGCGCTGATTCTCCCATAAAAAGTTTGAGAAATTAAATTATTTATGAAGATTAGAAATAATATGGCAGATGTTATCGAGCCTTTAGGTACACCGTATTCAACTATTTTTTATGAACTATACAAGTTGCCTGTCTTTACTTGTTGTTTTCTGTCCGCAAGGAAACTCTTAAACCATTTCAAAGCATATTCTTTTATTCTAACAAATTCCAATTTATTCAAGAGAATGTAGTGGTCAACCAAATCAGAAGCCTTCTTGAAAGAGTCCTGTAGTTTAAGACTTATAATTTACCCTGTTGTAAATTTTTCCGTCACCATAATTAAAGCGTCTTTAATTTGATTCACTTTTTATAAATCCATATAACTCAGTTATATAAAAGTAATTTTTTCAAGTAGTTTAATAATCTAATTATCACAAACTTTCAAATACTTTAGGTAATATTGACATTAAACTAATTGGTCTGAGAGAACCCTATTTAATAGAATTATATTTTTTTAATGTTCACCGCCGAACATAATTTTGACCGCTCAGGACAAATGCCCTTACTTTAACTTTAATTAACAATGCGTACTAGTACCGTTACAACATCGTTAATAATAAGATTCAATAAATCCACATTGAAATTAACAAGTCTAGATGTTTTTATTTACCAATATAGTTCACTTCATAGTTGTCTGTGTTATAAATAACGACTGTGAATAAGTGTGTAACGCAGGCTAGGTTGCAGTAAATAATACACATAATCAGATTATACAGAGATACGCTAGTTTTTATCTAGTTAGTGACTCCATTCGGTTCAGTGATAACTGTTCCGTCTGCTATCTCAATTTTGTCAACGTATTTACTTGAATTCGCACCGGTCAAGCTATTATTATGTTTCACTGCTTAGATGAATCTTATTTACAAATCATAATTTAACTTGAATAGAAATTATTCTTTGTATTAACAAACTAGGTATTTAAATGAGTACAACAGATTTTTTAACTAATTTAAAAATGAATCAAAGGTATTCTTTTCAAAAATTTATACAGTTTTCTGCGTTTATTTAACTAATTTAAAATGTTTGTTGTTATCCATGGGCTCATTGATTCGGTTTTTACAAACTTATACCTTCTAGAAACGGAATCATAACTTTTACTTATGCACTTACGTAAAATACTATAAAAATATCATACTATATATTTCAATCGTCCAATAATATTATATTTCTTCCCAATTAGTTAACTATACTCGTATTTGTCGCTGACCCAATTAAAATAAACAACAGTTTTCTAACTGTTGTACACTGTAAGAATAAACCTCGAAACAAACTGCTCAAGTGCGAATCTGAAGTATATATGGAGGAGGGTTATGGTATAAAATTCAGTTCTTTACTTGTAGCTTATGGTTCCGTGAATGGTACAGACTGGCTTAGTCACTTAATAATAATGTTATTAATTGAATAAGAACAATGATTTCATTGCATAGCAACACACACACACACACACACACACACACACACACACACACACACACACACACACACACACACACACAGAGAGAGAGAGAGAGAGAGAGACAATTTTGACAATTTCTTTATTTACCCTGCCCTGAATTCGTTCCATTGTTCCGCTCTTCCATCAGGACAGGCACAACATTTACAACTCATTTACAAATTGAGCAGTGGCTAAGGCTAACAGAGTTCAAACAAAACACTGCACCAAAAAACTAATACTAATAAAAATACCACACAACTAAAAATTTTACAATATAGTAATAAAAGAATTATACTCAATATATTAATTATATAAATATGTTAAATACAAAAATATAACACTCCACACAAAAAATACTAATATAAATAAAAATACCACACAACTAAAATTTTACATTATAGTAATAAAAGATTTATATTTAATACACTAAATATAAATGTGGTTAAATACAAAATATAATAATGCACACAAAACTGCACAAAAAAAACTAAATTTAATAAAAATACCACACAACTAAAATTTTTCAATATAGTTATAAAAAAATTGTATTTTAATATATTAATTATATCAATTTATGATTCACTTTAAAAATGATATATTATCAACTATAATAATATTATAAGATCTTGGTTCAGGCTGTTTAATTATACCTTAATAAAAATTTTTGTTTAATTCTTTTGTGAAAGATACCTTCACCAGATGCTTGTTTAATATCATTATCTAGGGTATTCATTAATCTAATTGACTTAACATGAAAAGAATTCGTATAAATACACAGTTCTATGTATAGGATATTGTAAAGTTTATATTTCCAAGTCTAGTCTGCCTAGAATGTACATTTTGCATGGTTATGTATTTTTCAAACAGATATTCAGGTTTTCTTTTAGCTAACAATTTTTGCATTAAAGACAAGACACTGTATTCTAACCTTTCATTTATTTTTAACCATCCTAACAATTTATAATATGGTGTAACATGTTCATCTATTTTTAATTAAAAAATATACCGTATGCACGCATTTTGTGCTCTTTGAAGTTCGTTTATTTCATTATTCTTTAAATCGCACATGGCTGCACAAACATAATCTATAAATGGAAAAACCAATGTAGAAATCAGCCGCTTTTTTATTTCAATTGACGGCTTGAAACACATCTTTTTAAATTGGTATATACATTGGAAAACTTTTTTAACTATATAATTAACTTGATCAGACCACTTAAAATTATTACTTAATCTTAAACCTAAATTAACAACACATTTCTCATAATTTAATGATTCCTCATTAATTTTTACTGAACACTATATTATTAAAATCAATGTTATTTTAAAATTCGTGAATATCCAATAAATTATAGGTTTACATTTTGATACATTAAAGATGTAAACCATGATTCATACACCATCTATACAAAAACTTTTAAATCTTCGTTAATTAATTCAACAGCATTATTAATATTGTCACAATTACTATGAATATAAAGCTGCATATCATCAGCGTACAACATGGTTTTACTAAACACTACTGAATCTCCTATTCTATTAATATAAATGGAAAACAACATTGCTGATAAAGTAGACCCTTGGGGTACACCGACACTATTCAATTTCCAATCCGAAAAAATTGCCTTCAGCTGTTTTTGACCCTTTGGTATCTGTCACAAAGATAAGCACCAAACCACTTTATTGCATCAAAACTAAAATTATAATAACTCTAATATGACAGTAAAAGTTCATGATTTACAGTATCAAAGGCTCTAGAAAAATCAAGTAACATTAACACAGTCAATTGCCTTTGAGATCCATTGCTCTTCTTATGTCATTCGGTTACTCTAATCAAAGCTGGTTTGTGTGCTAAATGAGGCTCTATATCCAGACTGATATTTATATAAAATATTATTATCATTTAAAAACTTATATACTTGTTGATACACTAACTTATCTAATACTTTACTTAAAACACATAATAAGTTTATTGGTCTATAATGCTTACACTCTACTGGATTTTTTATTTTAAGAAAGTGGTAGGACTAAGGAATATTTCCACTGACTAGGATATACACATTTCTCCAATGAATAATTAAAAATATGACACAATACAAGTTTTATCTCTTCAAAAATTAATTTAATAAACCTTACTTGAATACCATCATTACCAACGGCATTAGATGATATATCCATTAAAGCTTTGTGTATAACTTCAACTTATTAACTTGGTCAAAACTTAAAACTACCATAAATTAGCACTATTTCTTTCTGATTTGTAATAATCTATTAGATCAATATCAATGTCATTGTTTATACCACAGAAGTACTCATTAAGGCTATTTAAATCAACTACAGGACTTGGATTACTTTTTGGTTCTTTGCTACTTCCAAAGTTTTTTAAGGCACCCCACACTTTTTTACTACTCTTATCTGGCCCCAACACACTTGAGAATTATTGATTTCTAGCATCTCTAATTACAGTCTTTACTCTATTTCTAATAATTTTATAATTTTCCCATATTTGATAATCTTTAGTTTGTACATATCTTTTATAAATTACATTCCTTTCTTTCATCAAATTTTTTTATTCTATCATTTAGCCATGGCATGGATTCCTTTTATTTGACACATTTCTAACACATATATGTTTATTAAATAAGTTATTGAGATTATTTTCCAAATATAGTACTTTAATCATCTATGAATTCACTCGTAAAAACATCATTCCACTCTAGAGAATTACAATCTTGTTTCAACTGTTCCAATTTACATTTTTTAAAATCTCTTATAGCAATACTACCCTTACTAGCTAACAGTTTGTTCTTTAAAATTTATCTCAACATATATGACATCGTGATAAGACATTCCAGATACATGTAACTGACCAAATTTCATTATTCTAGATTCATTATTTGTTATTATCAAGTCTAATAAAAGAATCAGTATCAGGTCTATGATAAGTCGAATTCAATGGCAAAATATACAAACTTAAATTATTTACAAAGTTTTAACATTTGTTCTCTTTCTGAAAAAAGATCTATCAGTCTTCAAATCAATATTGAAATCTCCTATCAAAATAACATTATCATAAGAAGGTAACAAATTTCCTACTAATTGATAAAAATTCACACATATAACCTGCTTTAGGTGGCCGGTACATAACACACAATAACAACCTCCAATTACAACACAATTCAATTAGTATAAACTCAGGTTTCTTACTATATTTTTTCTCAGATGAGGCAACAACTTTATAACTAATATGATTTTTTATATAAACAGCTACACCTCCTCCTTCCTTATCCTCCCTATCATGACGTATTAATGTGTAGTCATCCATCAAATAAGACACAGATGGAATATTTGGTTTTAAGAAAGTCTCGGATACTGCTATAACATCAAACAGTTTATCATTAAAGGTACTTAAAAAAGTATCTCTATGAGCGATAATACTTTCAACGTTTACATGAACCAAACTTTAGAAACTTTGTTTTACTATTAAAAAATATCCTTTAAATTACTTAAAGCCAAAGGCTCTTGATCAAATTCTAAACTACTTGTCATTGATACAAGAAATGAAAGTTTTACACCCCATTACTAAAATCACTTTACATAATAAACATAACCCGAAATAATACATTAGACAAACAAACAAAAAATATATTAAACACCCATTTTAACACTACACACATAAAAATTAACACCTGAAACCAGATATGACATCACGCTAATTTTTCTACGTCATCCAAACTGTCGACAACTACCTCACCTGTCTCCTTGATTTTTCCGAAGAAAAATACGTCCATTTTTTCACCCAAATAAATGTATATTGTTTTTCTCGTTGGGCTATTCTAGCAGCATTCAACAGCTTGCGCTTATCTTGAGTCAGACTTTCATTTATGTACACAGGTGAGGCCTCCCCTCCCATGAAACCCAAGGTCACGAGTATTTACATTCCGCTTCTTCCGCCGCATCAAAATAAACCGTTCCTTATCCAGTTTTCTCAGGAATTTTTACAACAATAGATCCTGGTTTAGCGGGGCCCGCTGCAGAACTTTTTTATCCTATAACAATTGTCAATCATTTCAGACCCAAAATCGAATCCAATTACCTTAGAAATATTGCTTACAATTGTTATTATGTCCTCGTCTTTGTTGTACGGTACACCATATATTTCCACAGTATTGTCCCTTAATGACTGTTCCAACTCAACTACTTTTTTATTCAGCTGCTCATTGTTCTTTTTTAAGGTACAATTTTCCTGACGTATAATTTCAATTTCCTTTGTAATGTTGCTTAAATTCATGTCTATTCACTTAATTCTTTCCGAGTTTTCCTGCACCCACTCAGAGTAACTGTTTAAGTTGTCAGTAAAATTTTTATTACTTTTAGCAACTTCTAATCTGAACGCTTTCATTTCTGTTAGAATCTCTAGCAAAGTTACTCCTGCCTGTTCTGTTTGTGTATGCGACATTTCTACTCATGAATATCCTGTCTCTGTACACAGTTTTTCACACACCCATTTATTTTGAAACTTGCCATATTCGTCTTTATTTATTGAACACTTAAAATGATAAGAAAAGTTACACTTTACACACTCGCTCTGTGTGAGTTATGTGAGAAACCCTTTCTACATTTACGGCAAATATCTTTTCGTTTTGTTCCACCTTCCGAATTTGTGGCTTTCCGAATCAGAATTACCAGTGGAATAGATAGGTTTATTTTTTTCCATAATTGGAGTGACTGGTGTTTCATCATTACGAACAGATTTAGTTTTAAAACATTTAGAAAATTTTATACATTTTTAAACAACTGTTACACTGCATGATGAATAAAAATGTTCACTGCACTAATTCTTCATTCACTTCCTGTAACTTGCCAAAAGTACTAGTCCTATGATCACCCACAAACCGGTATAAACGACAATGCATAACCTCAAAATCGGAGCGCACCCAAACAGACCTAGAGAGAGAGAAGGAGAGAGAGAGAGAGAGAGAGAGGAGAGAGAGAGAGAGAGAGAGAGAGAGAGAGAGAGAGAGAGACACACTTATATGTCATTCACAATCTCACTTAATTTCATGTCTACATCCTACTTTTAATCGAACCAAATTCATAACTTAAAAGCCCATGGTACGTTTTGTTACTGTACGCTGAAAAAGTGTTCGTAATTTCTAAAATCACCTTTTAATAAAATTAAACGCATTATATGCGATTAAATATGTTCTACTTGTTCTACTTGTTCTAATTTATTATTTGCATTAAAACTAACTTATACCTGCTAGTATTAGCTATTACAGCAACTTAACAGATGAAATACATTAATCAGTGAAGTTCCCAAAGGAATTGTTTAACGACATGCGTACTTCAATTCTTTTGGATGGTCAAAACTCGTGCTATGCTACAAAATAGAATAAGAATTACACCGTAGAGATATGTCACTTAAACTATGTACACACACTCACACACACACACACACACACACACACACACACACACACACACACACACACACACACACACACACACACACACACACACACATATATATATTTATGTATACGAATGTATGTGCCTACTGCTGTCATGGCTGGAGTCCTGGATATAATCAAGTGTCTATTTCAGTTTGAGTGGTTAGTATGTACCATAGTTCTAATTCTTTATGCTGAATCGCGGTAGGAAGTAGGCTCCTGTTAACTAGACGCGGTGCGTGGACATTGTTTGTTTAGTTGAACCGGTAATCAGCTGATCGGTCTACGTTCCGACCCGGCGAGCCTGGAGAGGGTCAGAAGTGGGCAGTCGAGTCTTGAAGCCACGACGAGAAGGTGTACCGGTCGAAGCTGAAGTTTTCTTCCTCTAACCCTATAGTTGGGATTTAGAGTAATTATTTATCGCGGGTAAATTCACTTTTCAAGTATTTAAAATTTTTAGTGCGTTTTATTTTGCGATCTGCCTCCGTAATCTTCAAAGTAGTAAGTCCCGTACCAGCGTATAGTTAATATCTTTTATTTTATAATACTGTAATTAAAATTTCTAAAGTTTCCCATCTTTCAGAGTCTGAAAATTTAATTCAATTTTTGATGTATTGTGAATTAAATTTTGGTCATAAAGTAAATATCAAGTTTTGTGTTATATTAATTTTGAGTATTTTGAGAAGAGAGAACTTTTTATTTTGTTTTGTTAATTTAAACCTTTTTTGGAGAAGTATACATTTTTAGTTTAATTTTAATTTTAATACCTTTTAATCAGACTCTTAATTAGATTTGTTCGATTGAGTGACTTTTGAAGAAAATTGAATCAAAAGTTTGTAAGCTTTGTAAACTTTTGGGTGAACTTAAATTTCGGAATAAAGCAAGTATTTCCGAAAAGTTGTTTAATTTATAAAGTATTTGCTCCATATAAATTTAAAATATATGTGCTATAATAACGGTACATAATTTGCGCCACTCTGCTATTTCTTTTTGAGCATAAACTTGTACAACAGGTTATTTTACAGGAAAGAACTTGTAAACTGGTATAAACTTGTATAATTCATGAAAGTGTGTGTAACTTGTATAAGACTTGTGTAAGACTTGTATAAACTTGAAAAGTGTGTATAAACCTGCATAATTTTGTGTATTGTGTAAGACTTAGGACTTAGAATAATATTGTGAGTTTGGAATATTTGATTTATTTTAAGAAAATTATTTTAAAATAAAATGGAGCTAGCGCATGTGGATCTGTTGCTCAAAAAGGAATTATACTTGAAATAAATTTTAGGGACGGAAATGCTTTTAAATACGACGCTGTTAGAATCTTAGGAAAATGTGAAGGTCCACTTTGAAATTTAATATTAGGGACAGGGCTTGTAATCTGAAAGGGGGTTATAAAATAATTATGGTTATGAAAGGTTCAAGAACAATGAGGGCAGGAGATAGGAATATTGTTGAGAGCGTCCTGTGTAAATTGTAAAAAGGTCCGGATGTAATCAAGCTGGAATAACTCGGCCCCTTGTAAAAGTATTTGTTCAGAAGAGTCCGTATCGTAAAGTTTAATTACAAGTGAACCCGATAAGTGAAAGCGAAGTGACTCTGATAAGTGAAAACTAAGTGGGCCCGATAAGTGAAAGAGTTTATGACACGGCAGTAAAGATAGGACTAGGCAATATGATTGAATATTTTCATGTGAAATGCTTATCGGAAATAACATGGAAATATTGATCCTGATAAAATGTGTTTTTTTTTTTTTGTTTTAAAATAACGATAGTTTGTTTTCTTTTTTTTTTAAGATGCATATTTCTAAATTAAAATTTAAATACAAAATGTGAAATTTTAGAACTCAATAAACATTAACTCCCCCCCGGCAAAGGTCAGTATGTTTTATTTTCAGGACAATTATATTGTTGAAAAGGAATTGAAGATGGGTCTAAAAACAATAAAATGACAATATAATTTATTTCTAAATTAACTTCAAGAATTGATTATATAATTATGTATTAATTTGGCCCAAAACACAAAACAAGTTAAGTATGAGAGTCCAGTAGTTTATTATTATAATACAAATAAATATTGGAATATGAAAGGGTGATGTGACGACGTTTTTATTTCAGCAATTGTATGGCTAAGATGAGAAGTCATAATATAAAATGCCAGTGTAAGTGTGTGATAGGAGTGTTGTTGTAAACCATGTAATTTTCAGGGACAATGAATGGCATTAATGGTGTATGAAATTAATACACAGAGGTATTGTGATATATCATGAGATATATTTCTTCCCTGTTCCTTCAAATGTAGAAGGACAGGGTAATTTTGGTAATGTTGCGGTGTTGTTGTCCCCTGTTCCTTCCAATAGAGAAGGACAGGGTAATATTTTTTGGTATACAATGAGTTGTATTGATAGTGATATTTCTTCCCTGTTCCTTCAAATGTAGAAGGACAGGGTAATATTGTTTTTTTTTTATCACTATATGAGGTTTATTGTGTGTAAACAATTGATTATTGTGCCATTGTAATCCCTGTAAATTGATTGTATTGTAATTAACAACATCTGGTAATGGTTTACATTCGTGACACTGGCGCAGGCGTACAATAAGAACACCGTGAAAGACTGACAGCCATACAATTATAAGGAGGGAATATTTTGTAAAAGGAATGTCCTCCAAGAGCTCAATGCCTCGCTGGCTGAAATTGTTATTAGATTGGAGGAGCAGGTAGCAGTGCTATTAGCGAACCAGAGCCACCCAACCACGAGATCAACGAGGGCGCCGCACTGCACCGGCCGCACAATCATTGGAGAAGCTACCTGCCTCGACTCCTCACCTACCACATCCCTCTGCGATGGCTACCTGGGGAGCCACACTGGACGTCGGACACTCCTACCACATCACCCCTCGGACTACACATCACAGCCTCCACGTAGTGATAAGTACAAAAGAATTGTTATTTAAAAGTGTGCATGTGGAGGGCTATTATTGTACTTAGTCCGGGATGAGTGTTTAAAGGTTTAGGTTCCTACCGTGATTGCAGCTTCGGGCTAGGGAAAATATGTACCATAGTTCTAATTCTTTATGCTGAATCGCGGTAGGAAGTAGGCTCCTGTTAACTAGACGCGGTGCGTGGACATTGTTTGTTTAGTTGAACCGGTAATCAGCTGATCGGTCTACGTTCCGACCCGGCGAGCCTGGAGAGGGTCAGAAGTGGGCAGTCGAGTCTTGAAGCCACGACGAGAAGGTGTACCGGTCGAAGCTGAAGTTTTCTTCCTCTAACCCTATAGTTGGGATTTAGAGTAATTATTTATCGCGGGTAAATTCACTTTTCAAGTATTTAAAATTTTTAGTGCGTTTTATTTTGCGATCTGCCTCCGTAATCTTCAAAGTAGTAAGTCCCGTACCAGCGTATAGTTAATATCTTTTATTTTATAATACTGTAATTAAAATTTCTAAAGTTTCCCATCTTTCAGAGTCTGAAAATTTAATTCAATTTTTGAAGTATTGTGAATTAAATTTTGGTCATAAAGTAAATATCAAGCTTTGTGTTATATTAATTTTGAGTATTTTGAGAAGAGAACTTTTTATTTTGTTTTGTTAATTTAAACCTTTTTTGGAGAAGTATACATTTTTAGTTTAATTTTAATTTTAATACCTTTTAATCAGACTCTTAATTAGATTTGTTCGATTGAGTGACTTTTGAAGAAAATTGAATCAAAAGTTTGTAAACTTTGTAAACTTTTGGGTGAACTTAAATTTCGGAATAAAGCAAGTATTTCCGAAAAGTTGTTTAATTTATAAAGTATTTGCTCCATATAAATTTAAAATATATGTGCTATAATAACGGTACAAGTACATCGTTCACGCTCACTGACACCATAATCCTCCCAGATATTCTCTTTCCATCCTACCCACACTAGAACCCACCCAGATATTCTCTCCCTGTACTCCCGACTCAAGAACCCAGCCACCTATTCCGTCACCACCCTCCCGCACCAGAAACCACCCAGCTATTCTGTCCCCATTCTCCCGCACCGGAAACCACCTAGCAATTCTCTCGCCAACCACCCACACCAGAAACCACTCAGCTATTATGAACGACTAAGAAATGGCGGAACTGTGAAGAATACGTTTAAATCGCTACCAAGTTGTTTCTCATGTTTCGTGCTAGAACAGTGATTATTTTTGCCTATAAACTGTATTAATTATTATCTGCTAATGACTGTAAGTCTCTGTGTCTGATAAATGTAAATAATCTTGGGATTTTAAAAGGGGATTTCACCTATTCTGTCTTCACTAACCTCTGAACATTTGAGCAAGATAGGCCTTATCCAGCGATCTTTTCATTGCTCCATGTCCATCATTCCTACTGTCCGATTGTCTATGCTGTCTGCTGTCACCATAGAGTCTCAACCTCAACCAAAGACATAGAGGATACTTCGACCTGTTGAGTCTACAGGGAGGAATAAGGCTTTGCGTTGGATTGACTCCTGCACTATATAAACTGTTCCTATATCGTGACTTATTTATACTAATTATGTTATTTATGTTCTATGTCTGTAGTGTTGTAATGTATCTGTAATATATACATATATCTGTAAATATCCCTAGTTAAATTTTTAAGTATTATCCTGTTGTCTTTATCTTACTTGTTTATTGTTGTATTACATACAGCCGTTGATCTGTACATTACACTTTACCATACACTCCATCACAACAACATGTCTTGCCCAGAGGTATGCCCAGTTTGCGTTATCCTTGTGACTGATCTGACAAAGGTATACAATGTGATGGACCTTGCAATAGATGGTTTCATGCGTCTTGCGCAGGTATATCTCAAACTGAGTACAATAAATTAGCTAAAAATGATAATCAGAAGTGGTCCTGTGGGCGTGATGATTGCATCAATGGTTCTAAACAGCCTCTAAACATTCTACTACGCCAACTATCACTGTTGAATGAAAAGATCACGAGCTTGGCAGGCAAAATTGATACACTTACACCTTTGCCAGCTAAGATCGATCAAATAATTGAGCAAGTTTGATAGTCTAAATAAAAAATCTTGCCTCACTTGATAAACGTGTCTCGGATAATGAGGAAAAAATTGTTTTTCTTGAGAAATCAATCAAAGATATTCCCAGGACTAACACTAACGATATTGAATGTGTCGTTGCTGAGGTAAATGAGCGCGCCCGCCGTGCATCAAATGTGATGATATATGGTCTTTCCTGAATCTAATAGCCCTGATGTCAAGTTTAGAATTACCCATGACCTTGAGATCGTCACTGAGCTACTCAAGTCTTCACACTCTACTTTCAGCAGCGAGGGGGTTAAAACTTACCGCATTGGCAAAAAAAAAGACAAATGATAAACATAGACCCTCAAAGTAATCTTGAAGAGTGAGCATGATGCTCGCCTAGTGTTGACTAACTTCTCATCTGAAGCTGCGGCAAAGGTTGACCAGATTTTCTCAGCTGTTAAAAATTGCTAGGGATCGCACTCCACAGGAACAAAAGTATCTGAAATCTGTGATAGCTGAGCTTGAGGAGAGGAAATCCCGCGGCGAACAAAACCTGACTATAAAGTACATAAATAATGTCCCACAAATTGTTAAGAATTTAAAAAACTAGTAAGGCACAACGGTTCCCCATTGTTTTATTTCCTGTTATTTTTTCAAAATGTCAAACGGTCTGAGGAGTAAAATGAACTCATTAACGCAAGGAATAAATACTTCACCCTATGATATTATATCGCTGGTCGAAACCAATCTATCACCTGATATACACGAATGCTGAGCTTAATCTTACGGGGTTCCATATCTTCAGGTGTGTGATATAGGTCATCACTTACTAGTGACAAGTCGGGTGGTGGTGGAGTTCTCTCATAGCCCGTACGAAAATTGTATTTCTTGCACCAGGATTCCCACCAATGTCAATGACATTGAATGTATATTTATCTTGTGTAAGTTTCCCACCTCCCTCAGTACTTCTGGGAAATGTCTATATACCTTCCTAATCAGCCAACCATTTAAGTATTCGGATTTTAGAGATGCTATGGATGAGGTCTATAATTCCCTGGGTGAAACCTGCAGATGTCATAATAATGGGAGACTTTAATCAGCCTGACACAAAATGGACGCGGACCCGACATTACTTCTGTGTCAAACTCTTCCCGTTGTCTGCTTGAAACTTATTGGTGCATATAGCCTGAGACAGTTAAATTATATAACCAACTACCGAGATGTATGTCTTGATCTGATACTCTCTTCAATTGAGACATCTGAAGTTGTGCATGCGCCTGATGTACTGTTGGAGGAAGATAGACACCATCCTGCTTTGTCTTTTGAATTTGAAGTGTTGCAGCCTTCCACGACTGAAAGCCAGAAAGAAACGGGTTGCTTAACTTTCGAAGGTGTGATGTCGATGCTGTTTTCAATGGGCTGCAGGTTTCTAAGCTACCCTGCATCAAGTGAGTTGGCGGATCCTGAGCGGGCTTTCACAAACTTCAGCGACTACCTGGCCTCTTTGTTAGGGTCAATACTCCACTCAAAAGAGTTGGTGGAGCTAGATTCCCCTCCTGGTTCTCTAAAAAATTGAAAACTGCTGGTTTATCAGGAAGAAACAGTTACATAAAGTCTACAAGCATACAAGGGCGCACATTGATTATGATAATTTTCGGAGAACTAGAAGGAGTGCAGAGACCTCACCCACGCGTGCTATTCAGAATACATCGGTAAGGTTGAAAATAGTATTCCTAGAGATATTAAGTCCTTTTGGTCTCATGTTGGTAGCCTTTAAAAGTTCTCCTAACGTTCCGACACACATGACTTTAGACAAAAAGGAAGCTACTGATCCTACTAGCAAGTGTGATTTGTTTGCTCGGTATTTTTCTTCAGTATTTAGTGATACTACAGTTCCTATTCCTAGATTTGATTATGGTTGGAACCAAACATTATCCAGCTGTTCAATAACAACCTTGGAATGTCCAACAGACCCTCGAATCACTGGATGCCAGAAAGAGTGCTGGGCCGGATGATATACCACCACGAGTTCTAAAAACAGTGTGCTCCAATACTTGCAGTTCATTTAACAATTCTCTTCAGGCCTCTACTTGCTTCTGGAGTCTTTTCCATCAAACTTGAAGCAGAGCTATGTAATCCCAATATTTAAGTCTGGAGATAGAGGGAACATAAGAGACTATAGACCCATTGTGATACAGTCTGCTCTCGCTAAGGTGTTTGAAAGTATCATCTTGAACAATATATATTCTCAACTCAAGAGTCGCATCTGTTTGGAAGCAACATGGCTTCTTGAAGGGCCGCTCTACCACAACCAATCTACTGATGTTTCAGGAATATATAATGTCAGCTTTTGCAAATTCCTCACAGGTAGATTGCATATATCTAGATTTTAGCAAAGCATTTGATAAGATTAATCACAGTCTACTTATATCAAAGCTTGAAGGCTATGGCATTTGGGGACCTCTGCTTCGTTGGATGAGTAGCTATTTGCGGGAACGTACTCTTTATAGTCAAGTACGATGGAGGTACGTCCTTGCCATTCTCTGTCCCCTCAGGTGTACCACAGGGATCTCATCTGGGCCCACTGCTTTTTAACCTGTTTATCAATGATATTTCTAGTGCAATATCATCGAAGTTTCTTCTGTTTTGCTGATGATATTAAGGTTTTCAGCAGGGTTACATCTCCTCATGACCAAGAGGAACTCCAACATTCCCTTGACAGGATAAGTAACTGGGTGCAGAGTAAATGCTATGGAGCTTAATATAGCCAAGGTGTCTTGTCATCAGCTACACCTCGGAGCAACACAGCCAGGCCCTTTGACTATTCTCTAAATGGATCCCCTCTTAAGATAGTAGACAGAGTCAGGGACCTCGGAGTTATTATGACACCCTCCCTAAGCCCTTACGAACACATAATGCATGTTACAAATAAGGCCTCTTCTATGCTTGGGTTTATTGCCCGAACTTGCAAAGACTTCAGATCCCCCTCTACATTGGCTATCCTCTATAAGACTCTTGTGCGTCCTTTGTTGGAGTACTGTTCCGTTGTTTGGTCTCCATATCAAGCAGGCCACATTGTGCTGCTGAACAGAGTACAGGTGCGTTGCTTAAGACTTCTTGGAGTCAAACTGGGATATAATTATCTTGCAACCCCCGTCGCTGAGATTGAGATGCTATATGGACTGCAACCTCTCCAGGAAAGAAGAAAATATATTGATATTTTATTCCTGTACAGGCTGGTGAACGGCTTCCTCGACTGCCCTCATCTAGTGTCGGATATAGACTTTCTCTATACCAAGAGGTACCCGCTCTAAGACACTTTTCTGCAGAAGATTTAGGCCCACATATTATGCATCAAACCATGGAATATGCAGACTTCTAAAAACTGGGTAGCGAGGCAGCGCACATCGACTTTTTTCACGATTCAAAATACACCCTGAAAAACAAATTATTAAATGTAAACACCTAACACATGCTTAAACAGATCCACTTACAGTAACTAACAGCTACGATTGTATTAATTATTGATAGTATATTGTTGAGTTTCTAAATTTTATTAATGTTATAGCATTGGTCAACTATTTATTTATCGTTGCTGTTACTGTATTGTTATTATTCCTTGTTATTTATTGTTGTTTTTGTTATTTATATTTATAGTATATCACTCTGTTATTGCCTATGTTGTTCAAGTTAGAGCTTACATAAGACTGTGTATATTGATTATGATTTGTCATCTTGATTGCTAAGTACTTGATTTGTTGAATTACTTTTGTAAAAATGGTGGAACCGTTGAAATAAATAAATAAATAAATAAATACAATTATAAACCCGTCCTCCCGCACCGGAAACCACCTAGCAATTCTCTCATGACCCTCTCGCACTACAAACTACCCAGCTATTACATTCCTTCCTCCCACAACAGAAACCACCTAGCAATTATCTCTCCAACCTCCTCACACTTGAACCTACAGTGCGAATATATCCCCACCCACCCCACGGCCGTAATCCTTCTCTTTCGATACAAAACAATTCTTTATAATATGTTTTTCTACCAATAAAACATTTTAAGGCTATTCGAGTACGAGTTCTAAAATTTGAAATTATTTATGAATCTGAGACTTGGATAATAAAATAAAGTATTTTTAGGACTGTTGCTTTTGAGATATTCCGTTTATATCTCTTATGCTAATGCAATTGCTTAGACGTTACTGTATACGCAACAGTAATTTTAAATTGAATCTCTGAATGCCTGCATTGAAATAGCACATAAAAAGATACACATTAAAATGTTACAGACATTCTTATATTCTTCAAAATCATATAGTTAAATCATTACCAATTATTTTACGCTAGAGTCCGCCTAAACCCGTAGAAGGACCTATTAATCAATACAATATTGCACGCTTTGCTAAAGCTCAGCCAAATCAAATAAACGGACATAACCGTCATTAAACAAAAAGTTTCATGTAAAATAAAAAATCTATTCATGACATTTTTCGTGATATCCGCGAGCACTTTAGCTAATCCAACACTCAGTTACATAAAGGTACCAGCATCGTCACTGAACTGAATATTGATAATGTGGAATTGAAATTACATGAGAAATGTCAAGTACTTAGCTAAATTAGTTGTCTAGATATCCTGCGGATGTTAAATTTCAATTAAGCTCAGCAAAATTTCACATACACCTACACCATGAAAGAACATTTTTTCCCTGCAAGACTTTCTATAAATGTTTCTACAAAAGCAATCATATTAATATTGGTGTTTATATCAGTATTAGAATATTATGATATGGAACATGAAAATAGAATGTTTCCACATTCATTCTGTTAGCGTTTAAATATATTAGTAAGTTAGCTACACAAAACAACTGCAGCAATAGTAGTTGCCTTTGCTTATGCACTTTAAATGTGATGTATGAGAGGAAACCCAATCTCCGCTACCAAATATGTCATCGAGTGATGTTTGCGCAGTGAGATCGAGTCAAGCTTACTTCTCTATTATTAACCACAAATGCAGTAAAATTTTATATAAAATCCACAAACTAATGAAAAATTGTTGTTGTTCTCTTATTCCAATTTGTGTGAAATTATTAGTGTAAAACAATTGTAAACTAAGCCGCATCGAGCATTAAGTGTCAAGTTTAATGAAGTTATTTTCAATTAATCTTCGTTCACACCATATCTTATAAAAAATTTCAATTTTAAAATAATTTTTGAAAACAACTCAAAATGTTACTCAGGAATAGTGGAAGACCAATAAGTTTAATACAAACAATGTATGGCGAAGTAACGTGTTAATCTTTGTGCAAAATAAATACAAAGGTATACATAACGACGACTTCTACGGTAGATCCTGAAGAGGAGTCAATATCAGAAAAAATCTTTTCTGGCTTTTAATTGATATAATAAAACTTCACCTTTATTCTCGTCTTCTAATGATTAATATATAATCTACCTTTAAAAACAAAACGGGAGGTAATTTGAAGTATTTTGTTACGAAGTTATTTTAAACTTTTTAACTAGGTTCCACACTTCAGAAATTGGAGGAAATCTGTTAGCTTGTTCACAACGAGAAACCCAATATTTTTTTCTTTTAGCAATGCATATATCGGTAATATCTAACAGAAAGGAAAACGATATTATTGCGTCGCAATTACTTTACACAGAAAATTAACTACAATAACCGGAAGTAGTAGCTTTTTGACTAAAATATACTTTTCAAGCCAATGTCCTATATGTATTTTCTTGATCAGATTTACAATCACTAGGGTACTGGAATAAATCACGACTGGTAGACGATTATTTTTTCAGTTGAAAGTAGAAATTTGTTTTACTGAATAATATTTTTCAGACCTTGTAGCATATATTTCATCGTAGTAACAAGGTCAACTCTTTTATCTACTCGTAGATTTATTCGAATCTAGACATGCTTCTTCACCCATCCTACCTGAAATAAGAACCAGTGACATCTGTTTATATTTTGAACTTCTTAAGTATCAACACTGAATTAGTAGCATAGCCATGACTAATTCGGATTCAAAATTGTTATAAGGCAGTTTCATCGATGTGCCGATTGGACAAGAAGCAATTTATATATCAAGGTCAACGATATTGTGCCTTCGCAAGCGTGCCGGGTTGCCACAATAAAATCAGTCTCATTACTGTATTTTCGCACCTTGAATTACAATATAACTCTTTCACTAAGATTACTACAATGGACTAAGCATTTTTCCACTCTGGATTAAAATACTTCAAGTGTTAGTGAAATTATTGGAGATATTTATTTAGATGTTAAATGCAGAGAAATTTATGTATTTATTGTTACTTACAAAAACTGTCCAACTCTTCGACTTCAGGTTCCCGAAACAAATCTCTTTAAACTTAAAGTCCAGTTATTCAGAAGTGGTTCAGGAAAATGAAATATCTTCCAGAGGAGTATATAACTTGTTTTCAAGAGTGTTCATTGCTCCATTTAAAAATATGTACCTGTTCCTCAATAGAAATTCGTATGCAAATCGCGCGTAACTGCTAGTTATATAATGATTTGTTACATACTTAATTTGTTGCATATTTTTGAGAGTTCAAAGCAGATCAAAAATATTATAAATTCAAAATGGACATGTATTATCTGAATAATGGCTCCTTGACATACTTGGTACACGGGTTTACATAGTCCACCTCTTGTGTAGTCCATGATTTTATGATAACGGCAGTTTTTGTGTTAACCATCGGTAAAATATTCCATTCCCTTTTTTCCATGTCACTTTGTGGAAATGATAAATTTTTCTTCCTAGTCCATCACTGGTGGAAAATGAAACGAGTAATGTAATGTTTATTAACTAAGTGACACATTAATAAGTATTTTGATTATAATAAAAACATATCCATGAGTATAGCATGTCTCACAAAATACTAGTGACAAATTTCTGCATAGTCAGATGTGAAAAGGTCAGGAATGATCCAGTATACTGACAGTATCTCTGCATCTTCTGAAAAACACTCAAACGTTAAGCTCTAATAAATATCTTTAGATTATTGCTTATAAACTCTTAACAACTGAGGTTTCAAAATACATTGTGCTTATAACGAAAATTTAGTATACGTAGAATATTATAATTTACTGAATGCCTGCAATCGTTGTTCGGGCTACTACATCATCAGTTCAAAATATCGCATTAAAACAAAGGTATTATTCAGTAGCAATAACTCAACAACCCTCTAACTGTGATTGGCTTACCGAAACGCAAGCTCTACTGACAGGATTACACATAGTATGGTTGCAGATTTGATTTATTCTTAAAACACCCACTATGTTAACTTGAAAAAAATTTTAAACTTCAACTTTAGGAACATTATTCAGAACTTGAAAGGACTTTTGGAACGATATTTTTATTGTTGGTATGTGAGCGAACACGTTGGTATGCATGAGAGTGTTTCGTTTTGATATTGGTACTAAAATAACATAGGATCATTCTTTCTATCTTCTAAAGACTATGATTAGAAAAGTAATGGGTTATGGAATATAAAGATAATATTCCTATAACTGTAAAGATGGGATTACATTACCATCGCATTATCGTTCTGTTATGTAACAAATCTTTAAAAAAAAATTTATTTTAACTCATTGTAAAATCTTTAATACTTTTGAAAAGTTCTGTGTCACCCGTGATTTACTGAACTGATCAGTTTACTCAAGTTGTCACCTAGGAGATTAGAATCTTCCTTTCAGAGCTGGCGGAAAAGAATCCATTAGCATTTGAATATAAATAGCTCAGAGTTCTTTCCTTTATAAACATTCTCGAGGAGTAAGTTGCAATAATGCTTTAGTTACTAAAAATCATGGTAATTTAAAAATCTTTCACGATGTTATTATTTTGTTATTGTTAGTTAATGAACATATTCGATGCGAAATTCATTTTAGTGGCTTTTATTATTCCCCATTCTTTCTGTTTCCTATATATATGGCCTACAAATATCAAGAATAAAAAATTATACAATAATATGAAATTAAATGCAAAATATACAGTACTGTATTTGGCATATGTGTCTTACCAAATTAAATTTATTGGTTAGAACTATTTAAAATTAAATAAACCATTTTAATTTAAATGAACTATTTTAAATCAAATAAACTATTTAAATTTAAATAAACTACTTTAAATTAAATAAACTATTTAAATTTAAATAAACCATTTCAAATTAAATATACTATTTTAATTTAAATAAACTATTTTAAATAAAATAAACTATTTTGAATTTAAAACTGGTCACATATTTTTAAACCCCTTTAAGCGAATGAATATTATATTTGTCGTTTACAAAACATAACCACTGTGTATATAAATTTATTGAGTACTATGTTATTGAACAGAACGTAGTATTGTTCTATTAAGATTCTCAATTAACTGTCATTACACAGATAATTATGCCTCTAATAACTTATCCCTGGTGCGAATGCTAACACTTGTACATTATTGGACTTTACTGCACTCATTCACACAAGTGTAAGCATCTCGTAAATGAATAAAACAAACATAACACTGAACACGCCTAAATACGAAATTCCTTTTAAATACGATAATATTATGGGGTTCTATTTGGGTCGGTGAGTGCTGATCTATTGTGACATATATTCTGCATTTTCTGCTTTGTATCCTTGGTGGAAGTAAGTTGGTTTTAATGGAAAAGACATTTTTTGTAACATTTTTTGTTAAGGCACTGATGATGCCTTAACCAGCGAAAGCGCTATTTTAATAAATTTTATGTGGAAGTATACAAAAAATGTCTTTTCAATATATTCTGCAGTTTAGTTAAAATTGTGTTTTGAATAAATGCATGTTTTATAGAGTCTGTGTGCATGGATTTAACACACAACATTGTTTGTTGTAATTGCTGAATTATGCATGTCAGAATGCTCTAATATGGTTTGTTTTTCAACATAGACTGCAGTTATGTGTTAGGTTAGTTATTCAAATTTCTGAAGAAGATAACAAAGTGCAGATCTCGGAACGTAGTTTTACTAATTACTTGTGTCAGTGAACGATGGTAAATGCTCAGAAACCACTTTTCTTCACAATCATTCTGTTGTCAAAAACAAACTTCAACAAAGAACCGATGTTTATCATGCATCATCACCTTGTATTGTACTACCTTTTAGGTATAAAAATTCAATTTAAGACTTTTTTGTTTTTTAAACTTTTTATATATCATTTCAATGTTTTGAATTTATTTTTGTCAACTTGTTGTTGTGGTTTTAGATCAAGTGTAATTGAGTAGGCATTATATAATAAAACTAGTCAATTATCCACAATGATAACAGTTTATAAAGTGGAAACTCAAGCAGAATAATTTGTTTTGTTAATTGTTCAAAATACTGTTAGCCTGCAGACGACTGCAAAGAGTGTAATTAGTTTAAGGGAGTAGAAGAGCTTAAAATAAAACGTGATTTATACAACAAGATAATATGTGGAATTTTCTTATGTTAGAATAAACAAAGTAAATATATAAAAGGTACAGCCTGTAAAATGGAAACTATATATTCCTACAAACTCAACTTTTAATACATTTTAAGATTAGAACATATTCACGTTATTTAAGTAAAAGTGTTATCCTGGCTCTCCTTGGTATTTGCTATAGTTGAAATTTTAGTATTTACTTAAGCTATAAAAGATATAAATGCTAAAATAATTATTATGTAATTTAGCCTTTACGTCACAAGTAAAGGCTAAATTACATAATAATTTACTTCATTGCTGATAATAAACTAAATATATTTAATATTGTGAATCATTAAAAAACATTTTAGAGGTTTATATATTTTTTGAACCGTCAATCCTTTATTAAATGCGTCCGAATAATAACATATGGAAATCAATTTCGGTATTTTAGTATTATCCAGAGGTCATTATGTCCCTAACTACTGCTTGTTATTACGAGAGTTCACGTGATCTGAGGTAGAATTTGGGTACTATCTCGAGGGATGTTTTTCATTCTTTGCTAGAAGACGGCGTAAAAGCGAGGGCCAGGGGAATTTCCGATCGGTACTTTCCCGGCCTAAGGTCACGTGCCAGATCATGTGATCTGATGTTGCCGCTTCCCATCAGTGCGGAGGACATCGGTGGCACCAACTTCGTTTGTCTGGGGAATAAAGGGCAAAATCCCTTAAGGTAGTAGCTAGAAATCAAGCTCAGATCACGATAGTGCTCATATTGGTTAAGTTTAACTTTTTCTACTTATAATACGTACCTATTGTATACTTACCTATTTATATCGCGTGATTACAAATAGAAGATAGAAATAAAGTGGTTTCCAGATAATATCAAACTACCTCAATTTATACTGCTATTCATTTCATATGAACTGATAGTTTAGACTATTAGGGTACATTAGTATAGATTTAACATTAGTTTGTTTGATATTTGTAAACATGGAATTGTTTGCACAAAAAATGTTGAACTGGCGTAATTAAAACAAAGACTCTGACATTATCAGGAATGAAGTGAGGTAGTCAGTAATGCAGACCCAAAATCCTTTTAACTATCCTAATATCCCTTTTTGCGCGACATACATTTTTCATAAATCTTACAGTTCAGCACTTCTTGGAGATAGTGTTGTGCTCGTTTGTCATTATAAGATGATGAAGGGAGTGCCACCTGTTAAAAACAAACTGCGGAAACGAAAAATAATCTGCTCTACGAGAGTTTTGGTTGTAGTCCTTTAAAATACCATTCGTAGGACCAAATACGAATCTGCAGAACACCTAGATTTTCAAGGTTAAAAGTAATAGAATTGCCATGAAGTTATACTAGTTCCGTTTTATATTACCTGTGCTAAAGACCATATCACGTTAAATTGGAACGTATCTACGTGAAAATATAATACTATAAATACAATTGTGAGTCAAAAAACATGTTAAAAGAAAGATGTATAAAATAGGACAGTAAACATTTTTTATTTTTATTCGTGTACTAATACGTTAATTAAAAAGGAAAAAGAGAAAATCAAGCGAACACAATCTAAAAAATATTACAAGCTTAATGCAGTGAGACGGATGAAAGTTACAATACAAAGACTCGTAAACCGGTTTGGCCTGCAGATCGAATAAAATATCCACACAGGTAACTCACAACTACTGGGATTTATTCGGATTCTTGTTTAAAACTTTAATACATATCGTATTTTATACGATATACCACACCTTATACGATAAGCCTCGTGTAACAAATCCATCGCGAGGTTGGAATTGAAGAAGCGAATAAAGCTTCTCCAACTCTATTATTGTGGAATCACACTTCTTCCGGCGGAAATGGGATCATCTTAGCAGTTATTGCGTTCTTTAGATTTGGCTAACTTCTACAGCCGTTCGATATCATCTTCATATTTTCTTTCATCTAGTGCTGAAAACATTTCCAATCCTACAATACAATGTACGTGAATGTTTAACTGTAATATTTGGTTTGACAAAATTTAACAAGGATTTGATCTGTTTGAATATGTGGTCTACGTTAAAACTTATATACCTGGGATAATAGATTAGACGTTTCAACTATTATTAATATGATTGGTGCATTTTGAATTATTTCAATCTAAACATTAATAATATATTGCTTCACAGCGCGTTTAATGTATTGCA
This sequence comes from Homalodisca vitripennis, assembly GCF_021130785.1. Taxonomy (NCBI): domain Eukaryota; kingdom Metazoa; phylum Arthropoda; class Insecta; order Hemiptera; family Cicadellidae; genus Homalodisca; species Homalodisca vitripennis. The sequence continues at coordinate 35,312 of NW_025778879.1, read as the reverse complement.
TATGCAATTAAACATTGCACTGCTTGAATGAATATATAAGGGTCATAAATTAGATACAAGAATGCTCTTCTAAAACCGTAGTTGAACATTGTGAATATCTTCTTTTTCTAAAAATATATCCACTTCTAGAATACAACAATTATTTATTTGGTTGTTAGCCACATTACAGATAAGATATTGATACAGATAGAATTTTGCATATAATTATTAACTGTTGGTAATACAATGCTAGTTTCCTATTATAAATATGATTTAAAATTGTCGTTAGGTTAATTCTGATGTTTTGTCACGAGCTACTTATGACGATCAAAGGTCTAATTTTGTAAATGTGTGGGCTTTGTTTAAAGAGCTTAAAACCAGGTTTACTGAAGGAATGGGGTGGGCATCTGTTTTCAACTGTGCATTAACCTTCCCGAGATCAGCTACCATTCTGTCGCTTCCATCTTTATTTTTCACTAAAAATACTGGGCTTGCATATTCTGTGTAATCCTGACATTCCTCTAATATTTTTGCTTGTACTAAATCGTCCAATAATTTGTTTAATTTTTCCCTTTCTATTTTACTCTGCCTATACGGTGGTGAGTTTACAGGTTTCGTATTCGGTTTTAATTCTAGTTTAACAGGAGGTATGTTTGCAGGAGTTAAATTGATTACCATTGTTGTAAACATGTGTCTGTATTTTTGTAAAACGTCAAGGACTTTTTTGTGTTCTTGGAGGGTTAGATCTGGTGAGATATCAAATGCTATGCCGTCCTTATCTGTCAATATTGTTTTTCCTGTGTCACTTGTAGTGGGATGGTGTTCCAGGGTAGGCTGTGCTTCAAGAGTTGGGTAATGTATTTGTCCTATCGTAGTATGTGCAGGTATCCTTTTTGGAAAATTTGATGTTTTATAAATATTTACAATTGTATCCGTACCATCTTCCCCTTCTGAAAGATATGCATGACTTTTCTTTTTTATTCTTAGATTCCTATCTGTTTCGATGGCTGTTCGAGACTCTATACCTTTTAAGGAGCTAATCCTAATATGCTGATGTGGTGCTATAATTATGTCTTGTGGGGCTGTTACCTCTGTTACTTGCTGTACTTCTAATATTCCTGTGAGTTTTTAAAATTCTTGATATCTAACTGCCACTGTTCATTCATAGGTATTATGTGTTCAATTTGATATTTGGTAATTTTCATTTATTTATTTTTATAGTTTAACTCCACGCAGTTCTGAAATAGGAATATTTTTCCTACCAATATAGGGCTGTTTAGATCAGGTGTCACATAAAACGTGTCTTCAAGTATTACTTTGCCAATTTTTATGGCGATCTTTGCTGAACCAAAAACTGTTAATGGTATACCGTTAGCCGATATCAACGAGGGTATGTTGCTAGTATTTAATTTTGTTTCACAAACTAGGTCTGCTCTAATAATGTTTATGTTACATCCTGTATCTATAATGCAGGGTACTGGATGTCGAGGGTTTGTGGTCAAGGCTACGTCTATTGTTAGGACAGGTATCTTCTTCGTGGTTTTATTTTCGCAATTAAATATGAGTTCATAAATATCCTCTAATAATAATTTTTTATTTGTCCTCGGTCTGTGTATCCTGTCTTGCGTTATTTCTTGAAAGTTAGTACAATCTATCATATTCTGTTTCTTCTGTTGCTTTATGTGATTTAAAATCTGTATATTGTCTATGTCAATGGTTTCTTCTAATCCAGTACGTGTGTTTACCTCCCCCATTGTACTACAATCTGGGTCCTGTTTTACGTGGGCTACCCCCTTTAATATGCTAGGTTGTATCTGTCGTGTGACATTTTCTGAAACTACAAGGTTTCTTGTAAGCTGGGCTTATTTAAATTTGTTGTCCTCGTGGGGGGTTTGGTTCGCTTAGAGTTGGGGTTGGATTGAACACAGATTGAAGTTTTATGGTGTGTATAAGCTTTTGCATAATGGGTTGTTCAATTTCTTGCATCATCTTTAAGGGTGGGAATTTTTTATTATAATGTATGGCTTTAAATATCACTTCTGAACTGGTCTTTCCAGGGGTTGATAGTGGTAGTACTTTGGGGTTAGTTGGAGTAAATGTCATGGACTTTATACATTTGTAAGTTTGTCGATTCCTTTGGTTAAGATCTATGGCGTTATTTGTTTTCGCTTTTGGTAAGGGGGAAGTTCGGTAAGGGATAGTGTGACCTCCCCCTATTTCCCGTTTTTTGTTGATTCTGTTTATAATAATTAGACTTGTAACATGATTCGATATTGTGGTTTGTCCGCTTGCAGTACCTGCAGAACAGCTCTTGTGTATTGTTGGTTTTAGGTGCCAAGCGGTTACTTTGGGGTAGAGAAGTTAATGAACGTTGCTTGAACCAGCATTGTTCAGTGTTATGGTTGTCTTTACGGCAAATAGTGCAATACCTATTTTGTCTAGCAGGTTGTGTTTGGGAATGGTTTTGTCTTCTCCTATCACTGAAGGTAACGTGTTTAATCATAGGTGGCCTTTGGGTTTGTTTGGGGTAGTTTGGGCTTTCCATATATCTATTCTGGTGAGGACTAGGTGTTCTATCATATCTTGGCTTATATTTTGAGTTTTCATACGGGGATGTAGACCTTTCGTACTTGTGGTTATGATTTGAAATTTGGTTTGTACTTAGGGTAGCTACTAAATTGGTTAGGGTGTTAACTTCTGCTTGTAGTTTATGGATGATGTTTTGTTCATATAAGGGTGTACTATAGGGTTTGTTTGCTGCAACCCTATTGTACCTTTCTTTGTTTTTCATTTGTGTTAGAACTAGCTGTTCTGTAATTTTTAAATTATTCTCTAGATCACTTAAGGTGTCGTTTTTCAGGCCTATAACTCGTTCACAGATTTCTGGTTTTAGTCCTTGTATGATAAAATGTATAATTTGCTTGTCCTGTATTGTAGGGTCATATCTTCGGCATGTTGTTAATATATCTAAAGAATAGGTTAGTGTTGGCTCGTTCTCTCCCTGTATTTTGTGTTCTAAATTCATTTGTAGACTCTGGGTTTGTGCTAATAGAGTGAAAGCCTCTGTGAAACTTTTAGCAAATTGATCCCATTGTATGGCTTCCCCTCGTTGTTTTTGCTTGTAGTGTTTGAACCAAGTTAGTGCTGTGCCTGATAAATGCGCTGTGAATAAATTAACTTTAGTGTTATCTGTCCATCTGTTTGAAGTTGCTGCCACTAGGAATTTGTCTAAAAAATCTTGTGGATTTTCGCTCTGTAGACCTGTGTAAGTCCCAGCTGATATTAACGGTATGTTTTTCCCCATGGTTGCTGTGTTAGTTCTGTCAGGTAGTGTGAGTGGCTCGTAATGTTGTGCTAAGGTTGGGGGTGCTTGTGTCTTGATGTCCGCCTCAGGGTTATGTACTGTGTCATATAAATTACGAGTAGTTCTCTGCGCTAGAAAATCCTCGATTGTAGCTAGATCCTTAGTTTTCCCTGTCCTCTTCACTAAGGTGCGTCTGTCGTGTAGTTAAATTATTAAAGTTGGTTTTAATATTAGGGTGACTTGCGCTTATACGTGTTAAGTTCTTAAGTGCCGCTAGGATAGGTCTGAGGTCCGCTACAGTGTCTGTGTCTCTAGATTGTATTCCATTTTTATTTAATATTTTTACTATTTCACTTTTGGAAGTCCTGTTTGTGTCTGATGGTATTAAATCTTCATGTAGTATGGTTTCCATTTAATTATACATGTCCATTGACGTACCTAGTTAGTTTACTTGGCGTTACTCTAATTACGGGTTTGAAGATATTTTTGAGTTATTGGAAATTTAATTTGTCTTGTCTTGTACAGTTAAATGAGTGGTTTGTCACTGAAGTAGGCTATTTTAGTTAAATACTTTCTTATGAATATTATTTAGTTCTAATTTATACCTAGCCTATGAAACTATGTGCTTGCCCATGTGAGGAATTTGAATGCCAATCGAGTTTTAGCGCCTGCACCATGTAAGGTTTTTAAGTTTGGTTTAGTTTAAGATTAAGGTTGTGACATATTATGAGCAAGGGTTGCTGTGAGAGGATTTAATAATAGGTTAGATTGGCAGTACAATACCCTCAAATGAACCAATACATATTTTATTTGGGACAACATCTCATTAAATTGATTAAACATTTTAATTAACAATTGATTGCGTCAACCGACATATTAGGCACAAATTTTAATACCTTAATACTTTGAAAACATGTTTAATATTAAATTGTTCATTACAATTTATTTTAATTTAATTCACTATAACATTTATTAGTAATGTTGTAGTTTTGCAAAAAATATGAGTTCATGGACTAACATGAGAAACTTTCTTTTAAAATTCCTAAACATTTACATGAATTTACATTTTCGAAATTGTGAACATTTAAATAGATAAGGAAATGTAAATGATTAATGAACCCTGATATATACTAAGTTCCTAAAATTACTTACATTTTATAGCACTTCACACTTATTACGCCTAGAGATATTTTTTCGCACACGAACACAAGCACTAGCACTCCCGAACGTCGCTTTTCCAATTCCCGTCCTCGACTTCCTCCTCTCCTCCTTGTTCTTCAGTTTTGATGTTGTTCTCCCGCCAGCTCATTGACCACGCCTCTGCCAAATCCCTCCATCATAATTGGTGAGTAACAATTTTTCATATCAGCATGGCTGTCCCTTACATCGTCGCACGATTTTTTATAAATAAGCATTTCCGCTGCTTGAACAAGCATTTCCTGTTTGTTCATCATCGGTGTCTGGGTGGATGTGCGTATCCAGTTACATCCGGAGGATGTTTGGCTCGAATTGTAATACAAGACTTCCTTTCCAGCAACTATCTGTACATCGATTCTATGAATTTTGTTTTACTAATAATTAACATATGTCTTACAAAAGTAATTTATAAAAATGTTGTAAATTGCAAAATATTTTAGGTAACTTTTCTAATATTTCTGTTTATATACACTTTTTGGATTTCAGCGAATATTTATATAAAAGAATTAGCGGCATTGGCATAGCCGTTCTCAAGATTAGCGCTAAGCAACACGTTTTGCGCTTCATTGATATTATTATAAGAATTAAAAGTAAGTTTACTTATTACGACAGATATATAAAGAACGAAAGATAAGACCGCAGTCAATAAGCTAATTAAAGATTAATAAAAATTATTATTCTAAAAATTCAAATTGAAAAAGGTGGGTTAAAGCTGTGATAATGAAGGAAAATTGCCATCATTCAGATTTTCATTTAATTACAATAAATGTTTGTATTGAACTCAAATTATAACGCCATTACCAACTGTTGGTTTATCGTCAGAAATAACAACAGACTGACTCTAACCCAGCAAAACTAATGCGCATTCGCTTTTCTGGTTCCCAAGTTCTGGTACCCAAGTTTAGTACAAGCTTGGAAACATTGGGATTTGGTTATCTCCTTTGATGTGGATTGCTTGGACGGCCAGAGTTTGTAATACAATGACTGGTTTTGAGACGTCTACACTGATTTCTGGATCTTTAAATTAGGCTTTCTTCGCTCATAGCTGTGACTTATAGTTTTGTGCTGTAATTTTTTTAGTTATGTTGTTATTTCCTTCTATTATCTCAGTATCGTCCAAACTGCAGTGAGATTTTGAGTCTTTAAATTAAATTTCTTAGATTATAGCTCTGACTTTTGTGTCATACTTTTTTAATTACGTTGTTTTTTTTTCTTATTTTATCTCAGTATCGTCCAAAATGCATTGAGGTTTTGTTTTGAGTGAGTTACCATATCCCCTTTTCATCCCCTCACGTATTAGATTCCCATCTCTCTATTTATGTATACAATTACTATATTGAATTATTACAGGTGTGATATAATGGACCAATAAAATATAAATCTTACAAAGAAAAATCCACGCTATTAAGGGATTGATTTAATCATTGAAGACCATTTAGTTTCTCGTTAAATATCAATTTAGTAATCTGTAAAATTTAAATTCCATCTCTATTTTTATTTCTGTACTATTTAAATTTCCATCTAGAGAATAAATGTTTATAAAACGTATTATTTATTAATCAAATATAACCATTTGTGGAGATTGTACCATTAACTCGGGGGTACAACTCAGCGAAAATTGAAACAGAAAGATTAAAACAGTAGATGCTGAGATATTAAAGGGAAATTGCCATCCTTCAGCGTTTCATTTAGTTACAATAACCTTTTTATTCATCCCAGATTTATTCAGGTATAATTGTTTTCGAGAAGAACGAGAATTTCGATAGTAAAAACAGTATTAGGTTTTTATACGCTTACACATAATTAAAAAATTACTCATTTTCTTCAAATTGACAAGAAGATATAAAAATATTTATTTATAATGATTTGCATGTAAAGTTTGTAAGAGATAAACAAAAATATCTCTCTCTCCCTCCTCAACTCACCCCCTCCCCATCACTCTCCTCCCCCTCTCACCACCCTCTCACTTAATATTTAACAATCACGAGGAGAAAAATAATGAAAGAGCCCATTACTTGAGGCTTAAAATATATTACATGAATAAAAAGGTGAGAATAGTTTTAGATAGATTTTGCATAGGAATTTGTCTATTCGTATTTATAATTATAATTTAAAATAGTATTAATACTTAATGTTATCCCTGCTTGCTACGCTACCAGCCATTTCTCAATAACATTAGTTTCACCAATCAACTACAGTAGGCAACAATACATAATATTTCGTTATAAATTGTATTCCTATATTATCTTTTTAAATATTTGTATTTGAAGTCAATTTATGTTTGTTTTGTAAGGAGCTATTTTGTTTGTATTGTCTAAATTTATCTTGAAACTAAAACCTTATCCAAATTTATGTTTTACTGATAAATTACCATCTCGTGTTAAAGCCACAATGAGGAAGTGCACAAGGCCTTGTGGTGCCAGTTCTTTTTCAGCCTCTACTTATCAAAAGGTTCTCAGCCATCATCCTCAGCAGTATTTCGATCGAGTTATGCTTTACCCTTTATATCAGCAATTGTAGTTAGTGATGTGACCCTGTTGGGTTTCTTAATGTAACTTACAGCATCGACTTACACTCTTCATACTAAGGCAGATATAAAATACATAGATTAACAATACTATTAATATTATTTTAACACAAAATAGAACATAAATAGAATACTCTAAACAAAAATTTACCTTCTTAATCGTTCAAAATAATATGTAAATAAAATTGTCAATGACGCATTATGTATTTGGCATTATCTTAAGCAACTTTTGTTCTAAAACAAGAAAATAAGGGCAATTTAAGTGCCTTAATAACTAAATGAACATTTGTTTTATATAACTGAATAAAAACTTTAAATATTTATGTAACTTTTTATATTTTAAATATTAAACCTAAATCAAAGATGGATGCTAAAACGTGAATCTGTCCATCCAAAAAGTAAATTTTGTTTGATGGACATTTGCTAAAATTTAACAGCAAATTCTAAGCCACTAATAAGGATTTTAATAAAATTCTGTACGTTTTGGACAAACTGTACTTTCTAGAAATATATTATTGAGTAACGAATAGATATCATCATACAATAATTTGCGCTTCGAGTGAAACAGAGACATTATTTACTCTCCACTAATTAATAAAAAAGTATCTTTAATTGGTTTAGTCTCTCTAATTGTCCACTCGATAATTGGTTTTCATTGTATTCCACTTATTAATTTCTTCAGGATTGTTATTCACCTCGAGCATTCTTGCTTATGATCATTTTTTCAATCGATTTGCATATACATTCGGTAACACAACATAAAGTTGCGATTCGGGATCATTTATTGATTGTGTACTACTCAAAATATTTATAGATTGTGTGTGACCACTAATGTACGTATAAAATATATATTATTATATATATATATATATATATATATATATATATATATATATATATATATATTCTGTTTATACGCATAGTGGTAACAATTTTGACGCTGAAAATTCAATTTGAAATATACAGTTGATACTATTGGTGAGTGAATCTACATATATTTGTTTCAAATTGTACGTTACTTAATCTATTTTACTACTTTGTACTTTTTTCATGTTTTAATTTTAATATTTAAACACGCTTTTAAATACTCTTCAATACTCTTTTTTACAAATTTAACAAAAATTATCACGAACTATTCCTCTCATGATAGAAAAATTACCTACGCTTAATATCACCTTATGTTCTAATATTGGGCTGAATATTTTTAGAGTAAAAGCAGCTAAGATGAATATATTATGCAAAAGTGGAGTATATGTAAACATACACGTACGTCGTGTTGTTTAAAGACTTGGTGTTGGGAAACTTCATAGAGATCATAAATAGTCATTTAGAGAAATCCTTCTACCATCACCTTGTGAACCTAAACCTAAACTAACAAAACTGTAATTCTTTTAGTAGTTTCCATTACATAATAGCACAATTATTAATACATCTGCTGGATTTACTGCAACACAACTTTGCTGCAATTAGTTAGTTGTGACGTAACGGCTCCTTAATTTATTCTTTGTGTATGTTATTATATTATTAAACACGTGTATCAATTGTGCAAAATAATAATATATCAAAAGTTTTAAGGAAAAACGTAAAATATGATATAATGTTATGGGAAAATCTTCTTATCTTTTTTATAGATAGTAAGAAACAACTAAATTACCCTTTTACCAAAAAACTACTGTCATTAACTAAACTAAAAAATTGTATTAAAAGGTTTCTGTAATGGGTTTCGCCATTAATTTGAAGCACTGTGAGGTGAATGAATTGTTTGTAGATGTTGTAATATATAATCCACATAAGTAAACTTGCAGACACAATATATATATATATATATATATATATATATATATATATATATACAACCAATTCATGGCCATCTATCAAAGTAGGACGTTCCATATGACAAAAATGTAACCGTGAGAGAAAGTTGTTCTCTAAAACTAGAATGTAAAAATTTCAATAAACTTCTTGAAAAAAGTGCAGCAGAGAAATGTGTTAGTGTATTAAAGTTTATAACAAATTTCAAACAACTTTTAATTTTAGAATTGTAGAAGTCGTATAATTCTTGTTAAAAGTTAGGTAGTGCAATGCTTTAAGTTTGACCCTCTTATCCTTATGTTATAACTTTTATATGTAATGCTATTATGAATTTTAAGAAAAAGAATAATTAATCTTTGCCACATTGTGACTATTACAAATAACTCTATTGAAAATATCAAGCGTAGGTTAGCGAGTTTGTAATTAAGATAGTGTATTTACTATTTTATAGTAAATTAGAACAGCTCTCTTTAAACAAGTAGGTAATTTAATTAATTCACTTTGGCTAATTACGATATTAGAGGAGAGTGGTTGAATCCTATGAATTTGAATGTCGGTTTAAAATTTATTTTTGACGATGAAAGGATTTTGAAGTTATCAGGATTATTCAGGACATGACATTTTGTTCAGTGATAGATGGAAGCACTAGCACTACGTTTAGTAATCTGATTCCTTCCTCAGGCGGATAAATGGGTTAAAGAAACCAGTTCCAAAAACATTTCGGAACGCATGACTGAATGAATTTATAAGAACTTAGAATAATCTGAGTGATGTAGTTTAAGATATTGATATTGACATTACCAGAAAATATAGTCAGAATTAAATTACTTGTAATTTAGGGCGTTTAAAATCGATGCAAATTTACGCTAAAAGTATAGGTGACGACATCATTAGCAATTTTCTCAGCTTGACAATGATGCCGCGCTCTAGATTTTTATTTACTGTATATGGTGCTGCTGGCTGAGGGGAAGTAATGGATGCCCAAGATTATAAAACAAATTTCCAACTGGTGGCGTATCGTCAGAAATAACGACCGACAGACTGACCCCAACCCTGCAAACGTCAATGCTCCGTCGCTTTTCTGGTAACCAAGTTTAGTGCGACTTTGGAAACATTGATTTGGTTATCTCCTTTGACGTAGATTGCTTAGATGGCCAAAGTTTATAATAAACTGACTGATTTTGAGACATCGGTCCTGATTTATTGATCGTTAAATTATGTTTCTTCGATTATAGCTGTGACTTATAGTTATGTGTCATACGTTCTTTTAGTTGTGTTATATTTATCTTCTATTTTACCAGTATCGTCCTAAATGAAAAGTTTTTTTACTTTGATTAAGTTTCTTTATCCCCTTTTCATCTCTCACCTACTAGATTCCCACATCTCTATTCTATCTATACAAATATTGTATTGTATTGTTCCAGGTTTGATGTACTGGACCAATACAATATAAAAACTTATAAATAAACATCCGCGTTGTTAAGGGTAAAGAGGAAGGTATAAATATCCAATATTGTTTTTGTTTGTCAACTTGTATTGTTATAAATGAGAAAGAAAAGAAAAGGTTTACGTAACAAGTAAGTTGATTGCACTTTTTCTTTGATATAAAGGGATGACAAACAATCCCGATTTTGTTACAAGCTGCAAACCACAAACATAGTCTAACAATGAAGAGTATGATTGGTTTTTCAAACTATCCATTCCTTGTTTTCATTTTTTCTATCCCGACTATACATTATATAATTTCACATTTTATTTTAAGATATAGTTTTAAATTCAAGAATACCGCAAGTATTTTATGTAGGAAACGTGGTTTTTACAAACAATCCTGGTAAAAATAAACAAACCATACCATAGATTTCTGCCACGCATTAGTAAGGAATCAAAACAAAAAAGTTGTCTTAACTCCTTACATTCCTCGCCTTAATAAAAACTCTAATTATTGAAATCGAATTACAGAATATAGATCACAATAGGTCTTGCCCAATTTTCAGTTTTACTCTTTCTAGTTTTTTCTTTCTCATACAAACACGTTTTATGATATTTTGCAACACCTGTGTATTCCGTGTTATAACTTAAATTTATACTGAAACACATTTTTTATGTGTGCAATTTTTTTGGTATTGGTTTTACGAGACTTTGCCCAAGAATTTTGTATTATTTCCTACTCTTTTAATTTTCTGAGATAAAACTGAAACATAAGTGATTGACATAAATATTTATTCTGATTTACTGACTAAGGAATCGTTCTTCTATTTCATTTGAACTTGTTAAAGGAAACGTATATTATTGATTAATTCTATATCTGAACAATGGAAAATTTACAGAAATATCCCATGGTAAAAAAGAAACTTTAAACAAGCTTTTGAATTTTGAAATTAATTACCATATCTGTAACATAAGTAATTAATTTAAGCATCAATTATGACTGGTTAATTAATTAGTTACAATGTAGATGGATGTTATGAATTATGGATGTATGTAATGTATTCTTTTGAATTTCTATAACAAATACGTGATAAACAACGACTATGTTTTCATTTGACGTCAGAGCAATTAATTTACAGGTTCTAGAGATACGCTTTGTGAATGGGGTATTAGGCTGAACAAGGTACAAAAGCTTCGTCACTTTTGATCACAGTAGCTTATAATTATTCTATTTAGATCACATAATTAACGGCATGTCAACATCCATTCATACTGATATGCAACTATAACTGTGGCACTAGAAATATAATTCTCAGCACGTATTTCTCTTTCATCACAATTCATTGTAGGAACTCAGACAAAACAAAAGAATTGGGTCTTCATAGATACAGATCTCTCGTCACTTTTTATTTACTGCTCAAATTAATTATTCAAATTTAGAGTATACATAACTACAACAGATTCTACTAGACAAAGTTGATCCCCATTCTTTATATCTGGGCTTACAACTAACATTAAAAATCCGGAAATTTAAGTTTTTTAAAGCAAAATTACGTTTAAATATGTATATTGACTATAGGCATGAGCGAAATAATTAAAATACGTTGCTGATAAGCTTCTCCCTCATCTGTAATTTTGTCCACATGTATTAAATAAAATATAATACTTCGTAAATTGATTTAAATTTACTCTACATTATTAATAATATTAGGATTTAGGATTGTTCTATAAAATACATAACTCGCATTGATAAAGTTGAAGAAAATTCTAAATACGTTCGAAAAACTACTGATATTCACTCAAATAAGTGAAAAGAATATGCCAGACAAATTGAAGTGGAAGAAGTATAATGTATGCCCCGTATAAATTTATTACAAAAAGTTTCTTTAATTACAGTTTATTAACAAAATGTTTTCCTATAAACTTTAACACGCCTTATATAGGCTTTTAATTGTATTTAGGCACACGTGTTTCTCGAGCAGTAAGCCACAAACCATGGGTTTATCGACTGAGGCGGAAACTCTGTACTCCTCCTTCTAGATTGATAGCATCGTAAAACTTAAATTTTGTATTCTGCTCCCCTGTGTGATTGGTAGAAGGTGGAATAGAACTGGTCTCAAGATAGTCAGTGCCTTGTGCACTTTCTCCTAGTGGCTATAGCAAGAGTTGGCTCTAACCTCTCGAACACATCCATGATGAATATTCTGCTAACCTGTTTGATTTGTAGAGGGTGGGACAACACTGGTCTCAAGATAGTCTTTTCCTTGTGCACCTTCTAGTGGTTGCTATAGTAAGAGGTGGCTCTAACCTCCCGAACACATCTATGATAATATTTGCACCCTTGAGTTATTGGAATAGAGGGTGGAACAGAACTGGTCTGAAGATAGTCAGTGCCTTGTGCACCTTCCCGTGGTGGCTATAGTAAGAGGTGGCTCTAACCTCCCGAACACATCTATGATGTGTATTCTGCACCCTTGAGTTATTGGAAGAGGGTGGAACAGAACTGGTCTGAAGATAGTCAGTGCCTTGTGCACCTTCCCGTGGTGGCTATAGTAAGAGGTGGCTCTAACCTCCCGAACACATCTATGATGTGTATTCTGCACCCTTGAGTTATTGGAAGAGGGTGGAACAGAACTGGTCTGAAGATAGTCAGTGCCTTGTGCACCTTCCCGTGGTGGCTATAGTAAGAGGTGGCTCTAACCTCCCGAACACATCTGTGATGAATATTCCGCTCACCTGTTAGATTGGTTGAAGGTGGAACAGAACTGGTTTGGAGATAGTCAGTGCCTTGTGCACCTTCTATGTCAATAGGTGGCCCTGATCTTCTAAGCATTCCCATGATGAAATCCAGTCTGCCAAAGGCTCGAAGAAGGGCTTACAGTTTTAAGTGCAGAAGAGGGGTCTTAAGTTCTTTCACAGAGAAAGTCGTTGAAATATTATTTAAATGTCTTATGAATTATTTAACCGTGGTTGCGAGTCCTTAAATTATTAAATAATTTTATTACAGGAGTTTATAACTTATTGACACTTTATTTGATGGAGAATATTGATATTTGGATATAAAAATTACGTATAAAGGTTTTTTAATATGCTTACTTTATTGAAATTTAGTTTTAAATAACAAATATTCACTGTAGTTCGGCCTCATATACTTGTGTAAAAACATACATTGCAGTTAGCACAGGTTTAAAAAATTTAAATTCTTCATAAAAGACAGACTGTTCTGTAACTTATTTACATAATACGAGTTGTAAATCTTGTGAAGCAATACATTTGGAGTCGTGGAAGAGACATAATTAGGTACGCATGGTGGAGACGGAGAAGAGAAATGGTAAGAGCTGTTCTGCATGGAGCTAATTGAGTTGCGGAACTTGTATGTGGGCCTAAATTATAACTCTGCATTGTTCGTAAAAACTGAACCTGAAAGCAGTGCGACAACTAATAAAGGTTTACTTTTATAGTGGATTGATTAATCGGTTTTATAAAAATTATAATGTTTGTATCACTGTGTGGGAATGTGTAATATGGTAAGTCGTTGTATGTAAAGTGATGTTGTCTCGTTTTTTAAACTCAAATTGAAAACGTGTTTGTAAGACTGGTGGTGTAATAAAAGCAAGTAAGCTGTGAAACTCGTAATGTGGAAAATGAATACATCTCAAAGAAGTTTTGATTAAAATCTCCAGAGGCAGGATTTTTTTGAAGGAATATAAAACCGTTCTGTTAACGAAATTAACCGTTCGAGAAGAGATAGGTTAAAAGTATTTTCGTGTTTTGCCACGTAAACAACACATAAATTGTGTAATTTTATTTTGGCTTACGAAGCTCTGTTATCTGAGGTCGGAACTAATCTGTTCCACAAGCTGACTAGACTTGCGCGTTGGAAATAGCAAACTGTTTAAGAGGAAGCTGAATTGGTTAAAGGAGCTACTACTCTGTTGGCGAGTTTGCGGATAATGCAACTGAGTTTTTATATTTTTAAGGGTATTTATTTGTCCAATTTATAATTTTGTAAGTTTTAATTATAGTCTTATATATACCAATCGATATAGCGCATGCCACAGAATATTGTAATTGTATATGGAAATAAAGCAGTTATTATTATTATCATCATTAAGATGCTCGATTAGCAGTTTGAATGCACGCCATCCAGAATTCTTTGTTTATGCAATTTAAATATGATACACCACAAGGAAACTCAATCACTGCCACCAGATACGTCATTGAGTAATGTTTGCGCAGTGGGATCGGGTCGAAATTACACGCCTATGATTTCCTACCCCTGCAGTTCAAATGTTATTTGTAATCTGCAAACAAATGAAAAATTGTTGCTGTTCACTTATTTAGCTATTTTTTGAGATTATTAGTGGGAAACAATGATAAAATTAGCCTAACTGACTCCTAAGCGTGTATAGGAGTCAATATTGCATTTAACCTGAGCAGGGCCAAGTTTATAAATTTATTGTCCTCCAAAGGTAGTTTACACCATTATTTATTAACATTTTTCAAATTTTTGTAATGGTTTTTGGAAACAACATATCATTTTAATAGTAATAGAGGAAAACAATGAATAGCGAAGTAAATTGATAAGTTGTAGAACAAGTAACAGGATATAATGTTCTGAAGAGAGGCTGACCCCAGAAAAGTTTGTCCGTCTTTAAAATTGTTAATGATGTTATACACCTTTACCTTTATTCTTGTCTTCTAATGGTTAATACAGAATGTATCCTGAATCAAACAGGGTGTGTTTAAAATGTCACAGTACCATCATAGAATAGACAAAACACAGTTTAGTAATTTAGATAACACCTAGAAATTTTCCTATTTTTTTATTAAATAGTGAATTACACTCCATAGTTATATAACAACATAAAAATACAAGACCTACTCGCATTGGTTAGATCAGTGTTTTTACAAAAATGTATTTCAGTGACTCTTATCTGTAAATAGGGGGAATAAGGGAAAATAAAAACTATGTTGTTAAAATTAATGTTCTGTATCCTCGGAACTTTATAATGCACTAAAATATGGTACTATATATCTTGTCAGAACGTAGCTTATTTTTTAACGTAAATTACATCACAAGGTGTAAAAAAAGAGTTAAAAGTGCTCTATGTTGAGTTTAAAAGTTAGAAAAAAACTAAACACATGCACATATACAACATAAAACAATATGGACATGCAACAAACAAACATTACGACAGTCATAGGAGAACATGTATCAGCAGTACATCAAAGTTTTTATTCGTTTCTGCAACCATTGTCTTGGAGTTTAGTTCATGTTGTTTATTTTATAGTCAGAACGTGTATCATCAGTACATCATCATCATATCGTTATTTGTCGGTTCTTCTACTTTTGTATTTGAGTTTGGTTCGTGTTTTTTTTTTATCGTCAGAACATATGTCAACACTACATGAATACATCAACGTTGTGTCCTTTTTTGCTTGTTTCTGTTACTATTGTCTCGATGTTTGGATTATGTTGTTTATTTATCGTTAGAACGTGTGTCAGAAGTACACAAATGTTGTGTCGTTATTGTTCGTTTCTGCTACTTTAGTCTCAGTGTTTGGACTACTAGATGATTAAAATTGTTAACTTTGAAAATGCAAATGATTGGCTTTAGCCCCACGAGACGATGGCATTGGTGCAGTTATCGTTGTTGAAATTGCATCAACAGCTTGTTATTATACGGTAATGAAGAAGAGAGAAAAATATTCTATTAATGAAGAACTGATGGATGCCATGATTCATTCTGATACCATAGAGCAGCAGGACCGGCAGATGGTTTGTTTTAAATGACATTATAACACTTGAAGAAGTAGTCCTTGTTCAGGAAACGGAAATATCTTCCAATGGAGTATATAATCTTTTTCAGGAGTGTTTATTATGCCATTTAAAAAGAATATGACTATGAGGTACCAGTTATTCAATAGGAATAGATGTGCAAAGTTTGTTTCAGAGTTCAGCGTAGTAATCAAATGATTTCAATTTGACAACGTACATCCATTATCTAAATAATGGTTAATGTTTTTTGACATATACACTGGTTCACTTAGTTCTTTTCTTGTGTGTTTTGTATTTTTATAATACTGACGGTTTTAATGTTTAGCAACTGAAAAATATTCCATTTCTTTTCTTCGATGTCACTATGTGAAAATAATACATCTCTTCCTTCTAGACTATTATTGGAGGAAAAAGAATCGTTAACGTATTGTTTAATAATTTACTCAGAAAATAACAAATATTTTGTTTATAATTTAAAACATATAAATGAGTATGTGATATGCCTCACAAAATACTAGTATCCAATTTCTGCCTATTCAGATTTAAAAAGATCAGGAATGATCTAGTATACTGACAGTACCTCCACAGATTCTGGGTAACACTCAAACTTTAAGCTATGATAAACGTATATAGCACATTGCTTAACAACTGAAGTTCAAACATAAATTGCTTTTTAAACAAAAAAGTAAGTCCTACAAAATTACAGTATAATAATGTCTTGAAAGCCTGCAACCGTTGTTCAGGCGACTACATTAGTTCAGGATATTACATTACAACAAAGGAATATTATTCAGAAAAAATAACTCGACAACCCCCTTATTGTGATCGGCTTATCGAAACGCCAACTTTGTATATAGCATTACATCCCGTATGGTTGGGCATTGTAATTATTCTTATAAACCCATTCTGTTAACTGGTCGTTAAAAACTTTTAAACCAAACTTTGGGAACATTGTTAATAACCTTAGAGGACTTTTGGAACGATATAAAAATTTCGGTACATACCCTCGTATTTTAAATCATCCTCATAAATGTTTATCATGATTGAAAATTGTATTGCTTACACTACGCAGAGAGTTGTGCCTCTATTAACGTATCCCTTACACGAACGCTAACACCTATATGTTATTTTACTAAACCGCACACATTAACAGACGTTTAAGCAGCTCGTAAATGAACAAAAAAAACATAGCATAGAACAGACTAACTATAGAATGCCTTTTTAAATAGCCCACTATTCTGACCTTAGAAACTAAGATCTGAGAGCATTGTATAGTACGGGAAGCTTTTCCTTGTTTTAGAGACATTTAGAAATATGTTTACACAATTTAATGAACGACATTTACGAGTCCATTATCATATGGACTCGTAAGTGGACTTTTATGTAGTGTTCGATGTATGTACTTGGTCGGTGAGTGCAGATATGCTGTGACTTGCATTCTGTTCTTCACTGTTAGTGTTTTGTTTCTATTAAGTGCATGTCTTAGAGTTAGTGTGTATTATTGTTGTCACTCACACAACAAGGTTATTGTGATTCCTAACTTTTCAGTGCACAATGCTCTGGTATGATGTGTTTATTGAACCTAAATAATTGTAGTTATTTGTTAGGTTACTTACTCACGTGAGTTAGATATCAGATTTAAGATCTCAAAACGTAGTGATACTGATTTTTTTGTTTCAGTGAACTATGGTAAATATTCGGAAAAATACAGTTTTTTTCACAGTCCTCCCATTGTCAAAAGACTCCAACCCTGTATTTTACTATTTATTTCTGTAAAAAAACTCATACTAAGATATTTTTGACATTTATACTACCTTAAAATTCGGAATTTTCTTTTATCAACTTGAGTTTTTTCAAATCTTCAGGGTTTAAGAAAATGTGTAGTCGAGTACAAAGTATGACAAAACTGATCAATTATCCACAACGATAACAGTTTATAAAGTGGAAACTCATGCAGAATAATTTGCTTTGTTAATTGTTCAAAAGATTGTTAGCCTGCAGACGACTGCAAAGAGTTTAATTGGTTTACGTGAGTTGTTTGAAACAAAAAGTGAGTTGTAAAACAAGATATATATGTGTAAATTACGTACGTTAGAGTAAACAAACAAATATCTATACCGCTATATTGGTACGACCTGTGAAATGGAAGATATATATCCCTATTAAACCCAACTTTTAGACTACGTCTACTGTACCAGCTAGCTCTCCTTGGTCTTTCCTAAAATTCAAATTTTAATATTGAGTTCGGTTATAAAGTATGTAAAATCACAGATAAAATAAGCACTGAAGAGCGTATTAGAGTTGTTTTCTTTGCGTAAAATGTCATGTCGGTATTACAGACCCAAAAACCTTTTATTAACCATTTAAACATGGTAATGTCCCCTCTTGCGTGGTATCTAAATTATATCTTATACCAACTATTGAAAACGAACTATGAAAACGAAAAAAAGGATGTTTAAAGAACATTTTTACAAGCCTTAAGTCCCTCAGACAAAATATGAAATTGCGGAACACCGGCTAAAGAGTAGTAAAATTGCCATGAATTTATAAAAGTTCCGTTGATAATAACTGTGTAATAGATAATTCCATAATATCACCTTAAATTATATCGCGCCTATGTTAAAATGTTGAGTTATAATAATGTAAATGTGATTCACGAAGTACAATGTATAAATGCTGACCAATTAACATTTTTATTCGTCTAGTAATGTGTTAGCCAAAAAAGGATTATATTAGGATAATATTATGATCTTAATGCAGTTAGACAGATTAAAATGTCATTACAAAAACTCATAATCAGGGTTCGGCCTTCAGATCGAATAAACGATCCACACTGGTAACACACTAGTTTGTTATCTACTGGGGTTTCTCTGGATATTAGAATCACACTTTAATATGTATCTTATTTTATACGACGTAGCACACCTCATACGATAAGCCTCATGTAAAAAATCCATCACAAGATTGGAATGGAAGAACCGAATAAAGCTTCTCCGTCTCTATTATCGTGGAATCACACATCTTCCGGCGGAAATGGGATCATCTTAGCTGTTATTGCGTTCTATAGATCTGGCAATATCCGCTTTATATTTTTATCTTGTGCTGAACAACATTTATAATCCTACAGTACAATGTATGTAGAGAAATTCACTGTAAAATTAAGTAGAAAAACTATTACAATGATTTGTCCTGTATTTATATGCGACCTACAATACAAATTGTATTTAGGATAATAAATTAGATGATGGTTCAATGATTAGTAATGTGGTTGAGTTGGATTCAATGGTTTCAATCAGAACATTCTAATAACATTATAATGCGAAAGTACCTATGTTTGTTTGCTTTCATGCGTAAACTATTTAATTGAACTGTATTGAAATTTTACATGGACATTCTTAGCGTCCCTGGTATAAATATAGGCCTATTCTTATCTCTCGAATCCTTACTTGATATTCTTATGAGGCATTTTCACTCTAACATGTTTCAACGAGCCATTCTTTCCCAGACTAAAGTCCGAATAATATAACTTCTAATGCGATAAAAACTCTGTCTGAAACGCTTTTTAGCATTAAATGCATTTTAAAATACTACTAAGTTTTTGGATTTGACTGTGATATCGCCTAATCAGGAAATTTACTTCGGTGCTGTAGGTAAATTGGCAAAAGGGTCAAGGATGCAATTGTTGAATTGTATGTTTGAGTGTGATCCTGATATGGTGAGAATGTACGTTACGTCTCGTACTTATATACGAGTAAGTTTTAGCTCTGAACTCTAAATATTGACGTTTGCTTTACATCAGGTATCCACAATAAAGATTGATTGATTGATTTATTTAAAAATAAAATAATGAACTTCTGAATTCCTACACAATAATCATTTAAACAGGATCATAAACTATTCTCCAGCATTCCTGAGGTAATTGAGGAATATTGGAAGGAATCCAAATATATATCACGTCTTATCTTACTTGTTGAGAAATTTGTTCCTCTATGACTGTCTACAAACGTACACAAAAATACACAATTACGCGCGAGGGCACGTACACTTTTTACAAGTCAATCTATTGGCTTCGTTACTCTGAGGAAATAAACTTTTTTCCGACTTATTGGTAATGGGGATGCTTCTAAAAGCATCCGATGCTAAACTTAGAAGTTCCTTTTAAAGATTAAGAAGTAACGTAAAGGTGATGATTCAGTTTACTTAGTAACACTTTCAACCGGTAAGTGGATTAATCCTGTTACTTTCTTAGTCTTACCAACTGTATATATGGATGAAGTACTAATTAAATTTTTCCTTATGAATTTTTTAACAGATTTCATTACAAAGATTGCATTTTAAAAGTTAAATATTATTCATGATCCGTGACAAATTTTCCATAAAATAATTGAATTTATAGATTTTTTATTTCAATAAATAATTAAGTGTCGTCTTATTATTCTCAATCTAAAGGTGTCCTACTTTAGGCATGAATAATTTCCAATAATGCGTTGCACATTGTTCAATTAAATAGACTCATGTAACAAATAATACTGTTATAAAACAACGGGAAAGTACACATTTTTATTGAAAAATAAACATGGCGAAGGAGTGGGTTAGGACGGAAAGTTGCATTAACAAAGTTATGAATGAGTTTAGAAGGAGTGGATAATTTAATTATTTGAAATTTACACCCTACTCAACTTTGTTAAGAATTCGCTGTGATAAACTTTACTTAAGTAGCATTTGAAATGATTTAAACTTACAAATACCACGTTCTGCACCAGAATATTTATAATTTTGCAGAAGTTTTTAATAAATGTCAGTAAAAATGTTCTTTTGTTAGGCGTGTTTAATATAAATTGAAAAGGATGCACGGGTTCGACATATTATTGTGTGAAATGTTTAAGAAAACAAATTATTTTTATCTATACCTAAAGACAATGTATTTATAATACCAAAAGCTAATAATAATTTTAAAAACTATAATGGTGAATTAAAAAAAAAACACCTGTAAAACATAAATATTTTTGAGATCTTTGACCTGAACACAAAACAAAGAGGACGTTATAACGCACACCACACAACATGAAAGAACACAGTTGTAACAGTCAAGTGAAGGACATCCTGTTATGTGTCCAGATCATTTCATTCTTATAAACTTTCTCATTTTATTTAGTCATCCTTTCCAGTATTTATTCCCAACATTGATTTTTTACACGGACGAATTTAATTTTATCCCAATATTTACTTGTGTACAGTACAACTGCGCTTATAGCAGAACGTTTGGTAAGTTTGAGTTTGTTTCTACAATGTATAGTTTAAAATCCAGACAACTTGTTGCTAGCTCAGTAATCATGATTGGCTGGGCGGTTAGGCCGATTATCTGTTTTTTCTACGACTAAGCTGAACATAGATATGTGTTTAGGAGTTTTGGTTTTGTTGTAATTTCATCCTATAATTTCTTTCGTAAATTTTTACTATTTTTTTACTCGTGTAAAAATAAGAACAATACAGAACAGTTCCAAAAGATTTCCTCTTGCACTGTTACATCCAATCTAGATGTAAGTATAGACAGACTTTGCCCATCTTCACAACCAGACAAGTTTTTAATGTTACCTATATACGAGTAACTCACATAAAAAGTCCTATAATAGTTAGTGTAAGATTTTATTTGTTTAAGAATGTCTAATTATGACATATTTCGTGTCATATATTTGTTTTCTGCGATCAATGCGTGACCTTTTTCCAAGAATTGGTTTTACAGTTACAATCTACCTCTATACGAGCCAAATATGTCAATTTCACTGGTGGTTTCAAACTTCAAAGCAGCAATTTTGAACCAACTATTAGGCCCGTAGTCAGTTGTGAGAAATTATTAAATATAAATTTGTAATTCATAAAATATGCTTGTATGCAAGAAGAAACATTATTACACACAATTGAAATATAAGAAAAGGTTTAATGGTTCAAGACGAACAAATAGAGCGCTTAGTGGGAATCTACAGAATAAATATGAAGATGCTGATGCACATTGATAGTGTGACACAAGGATTTAGAACATTCAGTAAGTACAGGTATATGATTTTATCGTATACCAGCCATTACCCTCGGCTTCACACATGACTTTGAACGTATAGTAAAAACTGATCGAGAAACGTTCCCTTTTTATTTTTATTTTTCACAGTATTTCATTTATATATCGCATTCTACGTGAACAATCTATGGAAAGTCTAAAGTGTAAACGAACCTTCAACTAAAGTTGGAGTAATGCTCCTGGAGGTGTTATGTCTACTGTAAGAAGATGAAAGAGGACATGTTTTAATAAATAACTTACAACTTCGTCAGATAACTGATTTGCTTTCGAAAAAGATTATATTTCTTTGGATTGAGTTTTAGTTAGCTTATAGAAGTAGTATTAAGTATCTCTCAATATAGTGGAATATAGTTAATAGTAGTGTAACTCAATAGTAGTGTGGAATATAATTAATTCCATATATTTCTATGGAAACCAAATTTGTAATGAAGAAGTTTTACAAATCCAGTCCCAGTTGGGGTTGAGGCTCAGTCGAGTTAACGTCCACGCTGGTATTACTGGTTTGGTAGCTTAGCAACAGATAGTTCGAATATCCTTTTACTCAAAATTCAATATTAATTTGTTTTGAGCCCTCAAAGGGGCAGTTTGGCGTATAACCGGACAGAGTCCAGCAGTAAGAGGGGGAGTTCACCTGACACACCTCCAATGTGTCCAGTACCGAGGCGCTGGGATTGGAATAGGGGCGCTCGGTGGGCCATGAGGAAAAGGAGCAGTCAGAGTGTGAGTGGAGCCACATTCGAGCGCCAGGCGCTGGGATTGGAATAGGGGCGCTCGGTGGGCCAGGGAAGGGAGGAACACTGTCAGAGCAGTGTGAGGGGGAGTTCACCTGACACACCTCCAATGTGTCCAGTACCAAGGCGCTGGGATTGGAATAGGGGCGCTCGTTGTGCCAGGGAAAGAGAGGAACACTGTCAGAGCAGTGTGAGGGGGAGTTCACCTGACACACCTCCAATGTGTCCAGTACCAAGGCGCTGGGATTGGAATAGGGGCGCTCGTTGTGCCAGGGAAAGAGAGGAACACCGTCAGAGCAGTGAGAGCCTTTTGAGCCTTTTCCAGAGGTGGAGTCCCGAGGACAACATCGCACTTCCAGAAATCACTTAAACGCCACATAATGTACTTGTGATCCGTTCACCTTAAAATCACAAGAGAAGTGATTTTACCATAGAAACCGATGTAAAATAACTTTATTGTTGGGTAAAATTTTATATTCTGTTTTCATGGTTACTTTAATCAACAGTACTCCTATTGAAACTCACAAAATACAGTTATGCGGGTTACCTCTAAGATTTTTTGAAGTAACACTTTTATAGTGATTGAATTGTATGAATGTGGAATTAAAAGCGTCTAGAAAGTTTCCACAATTTTTAAGCAACACCCGTTATCGTTTTCTTGGACAAGTATCTTTTAACAACGTTCACAATAAATTTATCTGAGATCTGAGGTCATATTACTTTTTGTGCCCAATGAGAAATAAGATACTACTAATGGAAATTTATGTTATTGTACATAACGATACTTTACGTATGTCCATAACATGTGTTTGCTTTGAACCCTACCTATTATTTTAGACTAGGAAAGAACATAATAATATATATTAGGAACTGACAGTACGAAACGCATCCTTACAAGGAGCTTGTCAATATGGACCATTGTTTATTAACACCAAACTAAATAACATTCATTATGTATACGATGGATATATTCTAAAATAAGTTTTTGTGAATGTGGTGTAAATTTGTAATAATTAATTTTGAGTAATTCATAAGTTTACGATCGTAAGGGAATTAAATTGGACAGTATAGAGAAACATGTAAAGGAAAGCTTGATTCTAAACGTGTTCAAACATGTGGCTATTTGTACAGTGTTTATTATTATGTCATTATAATTCTCTACATGCAATGATTTGTGACGAGTTGGCCTTACTTTACTTGTGTAAATATTAAATATATATATATATATATATATTATATATATATATATATATATATATATATATATTATGAATGCCTTACTGGGTTTCCTTTAACACAAGATTAACACAACTTATATCAGCCCTATCTATAAAATGTATTATTCAAATGATAAAAATCTGTATTTTGGAGTACCGTAGGTTAAGGCCGTTCATAATTAATAATTTATCGATAGATGGAGACATTATTACGAACGGAAGGACTTTACTTTGAACTTTCGATACCATATCAGTAGGGTTCTTCCTTGGAACAAGAAAACTCTATGTACCTTGTATCCGTAGTCTCTATGGTCTTACTGTTTATCATATAGACGGGCATATGGTCAGACAGAAAGGCAGTCTTCACAACCTTTCGACCTCAAAATAACTCTTCCGTGGACCAAGGGGACCTTGTGTACCAAGTTCAGATCTGTAGGACCTTTCTACAGACAGTTATGGCACATATGGTCGGACAGTTATTAATAAAGAGGGAAGTGATGATGGTTTTAGTAGCTGTGTGAGTTACAGCTTTGGCGTTTTTCTAAGTTACAAGTTGGACTGTTTCTTAGGATTTTACAGAATACTGGTTATATATTAGGAGCGCCAAAAAGAATGTAAATAATTTCCTAGCTAAGTTCTGTCAAGTTAGTAGAAGAGTCTATTTAATTATTCAAAGTGAAGTGCGGTTACAGTGAGGAAGCACCTTATACACCGTTCCTGGGGATAAGCAGTTCACCAACTGCAGTGGCAAGTTATGTCAGGTTTATCGGTTGCAATTTTATACTGAATATGGTTATATAACTGAACTACAGAATATCTGTTCGTATAGAAATGGCAATGTAATGGAATTTATTTGTATGGTGATGTAAACTTCAATCTATTGGATTATCTTCTTGCACATACACAGGGGTTTTAATTCAATAAAAAACGATCTAACTAGGATTAAAGAAACCTCTTAAACATGTATAGATAATCTTATAAAAAAATAAATAATAATTTGATGTAAGAAGGCATAACTCAGTTATTTTGTGATGGGGCTCTATATAGGCTTTAAAATGCCATATAAAATGTATGATTTGGAGGGAGCAGTTAAACAAGAAATTTAAGTGTCTGAAATCAAAAGTAAAATAACTATAGATTTTATTTAAAAAATACATAAGTTATCTTTTAAGTATTACTGTCGTAAGTGTATATTTTGATAAATTGATAGACATAATACTGCTAAATGATATAATATCGAGTACTATTAAAAGAGCATTATTGATCCAAAACAGGTCAAGGTTAAATTAATTATTTCATGGGTAAGTCGTCTAAAATTATTAAAAAACAAAACAAAAAAATATAAAAAAGTATAAAATACTTAAACGTAAGCCATGCGATATACATTGTCTTGCTTAATTACAGTAAGTATTGTATAAACACTGGGAGCGATGGCCAAGCAGTCTAAGATGTCAAACATTGGATCTGAGTTAGAGATATTGCAGATTCAAATACTGTCGGTAACCAATCAGTACCGTTGATCTTGTACTGTATCGACCCTCCCCCTTATTATGTTTTATAAGATATTCGCACAGACCAGTGGCCCTTGAGGACGTCCAAAATGAGGCTTAAAGGGTTCAGTCTTTATTCATAAAAGGACGTAAAATTCAAATTATATAGTGATTTATTAATTAAATTACATGTATGCAAAATAGATTAATGATTGCGATGGAAACTCCGCTCAAAAATGGAAGATCTTTAACAGGATAACTGGGACTAAGCTTGAACCGAACGTCACAGAACCTTGCCTAACTGCCACCCAGACATATCAATGGAGTATCTGGTCAAGGTACAGACTTAGCTCGGGTATCACAGTCTTCTAATCAGCTGACTTACACGATAATCGATGGTCCGCTGATCACTGAATAGAAAGCTCATATAAAATACAGGCCATAGCATCATCTGCATACCACCTAGTACATGGCGTCTCTGTTTTGAACAGTGTTCCGACAATTATAATACAATATTTTAAATTATATATCAACATATATAATTGAAGTCAACACTTCAAACCACAATGTATAACCCTTTTTTTAAATATAGCAAATTTGTAACAAAACTTTTTATAATTTATGTATAAATTAGTAACTTTAATCCATGTATTAAAATATAACTTATGATTGTTTATTAAAAAGTTTTAACAACAGTATAAGATTAATCGTAAGGCAAAATTAATATTAAATATATGTACAATACTGTATCGTAACTTACCTAATTCGATCAATACATAGCTACACTATTAGAGAACTAAAATATGCAGCGATTTATTTCGCTGAAATAATTAGTGCCTTGTTACTGAATAGATGACTAAAAAGCTGGTAACCGCATAATATGATTAACTGGTAAATAAGTGGTTTAAATATAAACTGGTCGTACCAACTTTCCAAACAACAGGATAGTTAAGTGTCAAAATTAATACTACTAGTAAGTATAATATTGGCGTTCGAAAAAATTACATCTATATTTTAAATAAATATCTTGAGAAAAATGTATTGTGAATTCTAATTACAATTTTCCTAATATTAGGTATAATTTACATTTATGAGTTAAAAAACATTCAAATTATATGCTAATCTATTTATCAAATTACATCTGTAACAAACAGTTATTGTTGTAATTATGCAATTGATTGTTATGTTATTGTAAAGTCTTCTGATCGGTTTACTTACACAACGTATCGACAGTCCACCGACTATTAAGCACAAAGTTCTATATGTTACTGCAAGTTTCCGAAAGAAAAAAACTCATCAGGTCTTGATCATTTCACAGTAGTATTTTCAGAGAGGGCTATCTCAAATCTTATGACTCGGGTTATAATTCATATAACAAATTTAACATTAAATTCCCAAAAAAATAAGAAAGCAATTTCTCTAAAATTGAGAACACACAACAAATGTGTCTAATTTTCGTATTTTCTTTCCAGAATAATATTGAAAATAGTGAAAGAAAAACCTGATTAGATTTTTAAAATCAATAATCATATTCATCCCTTATCAACTTAAATTTACAACGAATAAAACTGTTCAGAGGCACCTCAATACGATTAAAGGTTAAAAAATGTTTAAACAGGAGAAGTAAAAAAACTTGTTTGTTCATTTACTTTATAAAAGCGTTTGGCATTGAAAATCATAAAATCCTTTTTGAATAAAATTAAAGCTGTGGGTACGAGAGGCACTCAAATGGTTCGGGAGTTTTCAGAATGACAGGACTGTCCTCTCTGCAATAATTACCTTGTATTTGTAAATTTAATATCAGTAAAAAATAACAGTTCTATAGAAATATAACTGAATTTGCTGACGACAAAAAATTTCTATATCCGTAAAAATGTTTCCGCAACTCCTGCGGTATAACAAAGAACAATGAATGACCTTTCATGAATATCTAGTGTAACAAAAACAAAATGGATGCCTATGTTAACAGAAATAAATTCACTCTTTAAGCAGAAATTTTAATCTAAAGTTACCTCTGAAACATCATAGATACGTAATTTGATCATATTAAAACCTATCTACGAAAAGTTGAGTAAATTATAAATTAATTAGTATTGGTTGCTCTAATACTTACCAACTGCGATAGATTTTAATGGGCTTCCAAGTTCCATGTTATGCAATGTAGCCTTCAATTAAAAAAGATTAACTAAAATCCGTTCAGTGGTTGCCTCAGAAACTCAATGAAGACCAGTCTATTTTAAGCATATAAATTTTGAATACTGAAAATTTGTGAAACGTTTAATGTAATTAATCTTAAGGTTATAAATCACATTACAATCGTACCATTGTCAGCAGTTTGTATTACTTTTCTGAGATAGCTCGGCAAGCCTTCGAGCAACCCCTTAATTCGATACTGACGCAAATGCGGCTTGGCTGACCACAATCCAATCAGCCAAACCCAGCTGCTTCCATCCAACTGTTTCTGATGAGTAAATCTGGGTGTGCTTCTCTTGCCTTAGAATAATTTTATACAGCGTAACGGTAAGCAAATCAAAATGGTTACAATACCTAACTATCAACAACTTAAATTTTGATATAATTTTATTTAAAGTTACGTAATGTAGAAACATACGCTACGTGCGGTCTAAGTCCAAATCTTAAAAATTTAATTTGTATTATCTCAAATTATTGAAATAAAAACATAACATATTTAAAATTATATTGTTGTCTTGGCAATCGAAATAATTTTTTTCAGCTCAAACAATATTTGACATTAGAGGCACAAGTTTGAGACACAAGCTCAAAGCACGGCAGAGCAACTTAGTTTCCTACACGTGACAGTGCTGGGATTTGAGATTGTGTATAAAACATCCCAGTGCGCTCTTTTATGCAACTGGCAAGACACCTATCTATCTAGATATTTGACTACCTATTTAGATCGTCATTTGCCATACCTAGTTACATCAGAATTTTAGCAAAGGCTCACATTTTCAAAATCAGCCGAATGTAAAGAATTAGATAAGAAAATCAAGCACTTTCATCTAGACTTGTAACAGCATAATTCAGATTTTATAATTCTCACCTCATCTATTGCCATGTAAACTCTTATCAAAACTGATTAAATTCTTATCTTGAAGGAACTTAGCAAACATTGATGTAGATGCACAAGTGATGCTGATTGGGGGAGTTAAGTTTGTGCTTTAGACAATCGTCTTGCTCACCTAAATATTGCTAGCGAAGTCACTAAAGGTTTTAGTATAACAAATTTTATAATTAAAAACCCAAGATTTCTTTAAACCTACCTCTAATCATCACAGGAGATACATTTTTTAAATATAAGGCAGGGAAGATAATTTTAGTAATTTGCTGAAGGAACGGTAATATTGGTTTATTATATTACTTCTCTCAAATTGGTGTATATTTGCAGGAGTGTAAAGTAATATTTTTTATGAAATTAAAAAGAAACTTTTAGGCTGTTTGATATAAATTAGAACTAAGCAATTAACAAAAATTTAATTAAAATAAGGAAAGGTAACGAATGTGGGAAGTAAATGAGCAGGTGTTATCTATCCAATTAGCAGTAAACTGTTGTCGTTTAGAGGGTTCAAAGAAGGTGTAAGGATGATCAAGTAATACGGTGGTGGGAGAGAGTTAAGAAGCTCTTCCGCTCTAACAAGATTGGCAAGATAGGCAATTAGGTCTCGATGTAATGAAGAGGGGAGTTATAATGCTACTGGGAAGGGAAAGTAAACTTACTATGATAGTGATCAAGTGAACAGCGACATTTGGATCCATTATTTACTCAACCACTTATTGATACTTACGATTGGCAGTGAGGTCTTGGTGTAGATTTGAGGGGTTTTATAATGGTAATGAGAAGTAAACGTAAACTTACTATGATAGTGATCAAGTGAACAGCGACATTTAGATCCATTATTTACACAACCTCTCTTCCATACTTAAGATTAGCAGTGAAATCTCGGTTTTGTCCCTCGGAGTGTTACAATGCTACTGAGAGGGAGATTTAGCTTCCCTCTGGTGGTGACCATGATTGTCAGTGAGGTCTTGGTGTTGTACTGCGAAGTGTTATTATGGTACTTAGAGGGAGAGTTAAGCTCACTATGATGGTGATCAAGATTGGCAGTGAGGTCTTGTTGTTGTTCTGAGAAGTGTTATATATGCTACTGAGAGGGAGAGTTAAGTTCACTATGGTGGTGATCAAGATTCGCAGTGAGGTCTTGTTGTTGTTCTGAGAAGTGTTATAATGCTACTGAGAGGGAGATTTAAGCTCACTATGGTGGTGATCAAGATTCGCAGTGAGGTCTTGTTGTTGTTCTGAGAAGTGTTATAATGCTACTGAGAGGGAGAGTTAAGCTCACTGTGATGGTGATCAAGATTGGCAGTGAGGTCTTGTTGTTCTGAGAAGTGTTATAATGCTACTAAGAGGGAGAGTTAAGCTCACTATGATGGTGATATAGATTGGCAGTGAGGTCTTGTTGTTGTTCTGAGAAGTGTTATGATGCTACTGAGAGGGAGAGTTAAGCTCACTATGATGGTGATCAAGATTGGCAGTTAGGTCTGGGTGTTGTACTGCGAAGTGTTATAATGCTACTGATAGGGAGATGTATCTTCATTGTGAGGGTGATTAAGATTATCAGTGAGGTCTTGGTGTAAATGTTAAATTTAGCTTCAGTTCACCTTCCCCTGAGGTGTACCATCATAAATCTAACACTTTTACAGACTTGACTACTGAAATGCAGTCATTTTCGTTAGAATGGATAGAAAATGGACACTCAAAACGCTCAGGAGTCAAGTCTGTAACCGCATCAGATTTTAGATGCTGCGCGTAGGAGGAAGATGAACTAAAGCTAAATTCAAAATTCACATCGAATCAGCCCTTCCCACCATAGCTACTTTATGTGGAGGTATAGGTGTTGTACTTCGAAGTGTTATAATCCTACTGTGAGGGAGATGTAACCTCACTGCAATAGTTTTATAATCATAAAAAAGGCACAAGGTAAACTTGTTCATATCCATGTGTATAAAATGATCAGGGATTTTTCAGAGAGGCTGGAAGTGTTCTTCTAACAGCGCATAGTGAAGAGGGAACTTGTAATGTAAATAAAAATATCAAATAATTTGATCTGTGGAAGATTTTTCCAGGCATAGTAGTTCAGACCGCTTTCTCTCTGTTTAGTCTTGTAATTAATAATAAACAGGATAGCAAGTATATTTACGACGAAGGCACAGCTTCTAGAAATAAGCTTATGTTAATGAATATAAATTTAAAAAAATGACAAGAGTGACAATTTTATAGAATGTTCTGCTGCCTGCGTGGTCAGAACTGATATCAAAATGGTTTTTATGTAATAGTATATTCTGTTACAATAGAATATTCCGTCAATAAATTACTATACAGAAATTGTTTTATTTCAATGTAATTAATTTTATATGGCTATTGACAGAGATTTTACCCAGATCCGAAATAAAATGCGTAAAATCACCAATGTATACACATTTGCGAATATATTCAATATTATTCAATCGTGCAAATAAAATATAAATCAAGTTAATTTATCATAAATGTAACATACTTACTTGTAATTACCAAAAATTTAAAGGAATTGATAGCCAGCAGGAATATGAACGACAGTAATGATCAGGTGCAATGTCTCATAATTAAAGAGATAATAACCCCCAGGTGTTATTTTATGCGTACACAACATAAAGCAATGTCACATGCAAGTTCTTATTCGCTAGAGAAATCTGAACCTTGCAACACTTGTACCTGACGTAACATATCTGATAAGCGTTTATAACTTCTTCCTGAAATGTATCACTTCAAGCTGTGCAGATCGAGAGGAATTTAATGATGGATTTGTGTTACTAACTATGAAGTGCAAAGTGATGTGCAATAGTGTACAAGAACACAAACTCTCTGAGTAATGTTATAATAAATAAAACACCTCACTTTTAATAGCACAGTAATAAGATCCATTACAAATTTCCGGTCTTAAATAATTAATTATCTTTATCAGGTAATTGTAAACTTTAAACAATGGTTTATAATGATTTAATTTTGGAAAGTTGTAGAAATTGTACGTTGCACTTAAGCGTGATCACACCATGAAAATTATTACTGATTCGATTATTATTTAAAGTTTTAATTAGGTTCCCCGACTGATAATATTACCCCACTTTTTTTTATAACGATCGCGTTCGAATTGCTCTAATCTACTGATAAGTATTACTCTTATATTTATACAAAATTACTTCATGACACTTTCATACCTCGTTGCGCGTCGTCCTGTGCACGCCACTGGTTGCACAGGCGTAGAACCATTCCGGGAGGAAGGGCTGAAAGTGGTTTAAATATCAATTATATTTTAGTATATTCTTTTACAAATTACTTAATACCTATTTAATTGTATAGTTGTCAAAATTATACATGGTTGGTTATTTAGGTGTAGGAGAGTGCTAACCTCAATAATTGTACAATTTTGTGTTATGTACACGACATTTTGTGTTTAATTTATATTAAAAAGCGTAAATATAATCCTAAAAACTCTGTTTTTATCGGTGAGGTACATTATGAGCAACAGGTACATAATACTTGTTATTAATGTCTATGCACAGGTACTCAGAGTTGGCTATAAACTAAGGAAGGAGGTTTAGATCCAAAAAATATAATCTCGTCCCGTGTTAAAAAATGGTGCCTTTCGGCCGAAAGATATGAATTGTTATTGCACCATTTTACTTTATTGGCCTATTACACCACAAGATGGCAAAACGGTTTTACCACAGAGCGCGATATACCGCGATTATATTGAGCCCCTTTAGTTGTTTGTTCTCATTCTTTCCTGCTCCTCTGCAAACATTATTTATACATCGTCTGGATTTGGTTATGAAGAAATACTTGTTGTCAATTAAGTAGGGAACCGGGCTCCCAGTTGCTGAACGAGTACAGATAAAAATACACAAATATTAGTTCATCAACATTATACTAAAAGATCCACATTTTTCATCAATGTTCTGGTTTTAGTCCCATCAGGGATATGTTCTTTAGAGAATATTAAGTTCATTTTAAGTTCAACAATTAAAGTTCGAGTTTTACATAAAACTACAGCGCTTGTTAAGCAGAAGAAAGCGCCGGACCTCAAAAGGTCAAGCTGGATCGAGATTAAAACTGATACCCTGTAAATAAAAAAAAATAAAGATCAGATAAGCCCTGGTACTAAAATCTACTCACCCTCACTGTCTTTTAAAGAAATATTACACATTTCCAATGCAACCAAAGGTCGAGTTTTACATAACATTACAGCGCTCTTTGAGCAGAAGAAAGCGGCGCAAATCGGACCTCAAAAGGTCAAGCCGAATCCAGACCTTGTAAATAAAAAGATAAATATAAGATAAGCCCTAGTACTGAAATTTAATTCACCCGATTCCCGCAGAGGATGCCTGCCCGCACAGCCCTCATAGCCTTGAACTCTAGACTAAGTTCCCGCGCTAAGTACAGTACTCGTGTATGACATAGGAAATCTGTGATCGTGAATGTCTTTATCAGGTGGATGTAAGGGCCAAACTAACCAAGAACTCTAGACTAAGGTCCCGCGCTAAGTACTCGTGTATGACATAGGAGATCTGTGATCGTGAATGTTTTTATCAGGTGGATGTAAGGCCCAGTCTAACTAAGAACTCTAGACTAAGGCCCCGCGCTAAGTACAGTACTCGTGTATGACATAGGAGATCTGTGATCGTGAATGTCTTTATCAGGTGGATGTAAGGCCCAGTCTAACTAAGAACTCTAGACTAAGGCCCCACGCTAAGTACTCGTGTATGACATAGGAGATCTGTGATCGTGAATTTCTTTATCAGTTGGATGTAAAGGCTAAACTTACCAAGAGCTAGATCTATACTAAAGTCCCGCGCTAAATACCCGTGTATGACGAATTGATGATGATATAGACCTTCAAGTTACCTAAACTCGGTCTATATAGCAACCGAGTAGGTTGGTTCAGTTTATCAACTCCATGAGCCATTCCGTTCACTGCCATCCTTTCAGTTTCCTTTGAAATGGAAGGCACATACTCTACTAAGTCTTCCAGTGGACTTCAGTGTTCTGGCCAGTTGTCCTCATAAAAAATTTACTTTAAAGATAATAAAATTAATTTCAAATGTGACTTTTTATATTTATATTGTTTGTTCCTAAGTCAGTTTTAGTGTCCGTTGTCTCCTTCGATTCTTACTCAGTTACCAAAACTTAATAGTATAAACCCCTTGCGTTAGTTGATTGAGTAGCGTAAAATTGATTAAAAATTGCTTGGCTAAAACTCATTTCATGAAGTCGGATGTATCCAAGGCATAATCACCCAAAGAGAGATTTTTAAAACTTTGGTTAAGTGCATAACACATAAGGTTAGCAAATATTCGCCAAGTAAACATTGTATTGAACATAGTTTTAATTTGGCTACAAATATAAAATTAATTAACTTAGTAAACCTTAGTAAAATATAATATTTAAACAGCTTTAATGTAAGTGAGAAAAATCTAACCTTTACCTCCATCCACGAGCATTAATTTCTGATGTTTCTGTTTCAGATGACGTGCCACGATACCACAGAAAGTGTCGGTATTGATTTTTTCCAATAATATAGTAATAGTAATACTTTTAAATAAAGAAGCTACTTTACTGATTCTTGACTGTACAACTTTCCTCATAAGATACGATTGTGCTCCTCAATATAGATGTAACGATGGTAAAACTTTCTACTATAATATCACATATTGTACGTAGTGGGCAGGAGGATACTTATATATTATTGCAAAAGTTCTTTATAAACTCTGTGAAGAATTATTCAAGTTTGAGAGATTATATACTTTTGTGAAAAATCTACATATAAATACAGTACTTTTAATAAAATATTTTTAACGAATTAATTTACATAAAAACAGATAGAATTTGAATGAGCAACATATTAAGATACAATAGAAGCTAATAATTTTTTAATAATATTCTAAAAATTTAATCATATCTGTGTCTGTAATACAGTAATATATGCCGAGATGTTGTCGTTTGTGTAATAAGAACATGTATTAAAATACTATGTGTATTTATTAGAACATTATTATAACAATGTTAAATTAATTTTAAATATAAAAAAATTTATGATTCATAATTAAATAGTTTTATTGGAAGAAAACTGAAAAAAAATGTATTCCGAACTTTAAAGTTCAGGCAATAACCTTTTAAAATGTATTATAAATATAAAATTTAAATGAATGCAACACCATAAGTCCAATAATAAAATAAGCTATAATAGAACTCGGAGATGACCATCACGAATCATTTTAAAACTAAATCAGAACATTTTATATTTTCTGCTAGAAACTCTTTAAAAATATAGTTTCTATTCTTGTAACTGGAAGACGCTTTTGTGCATTATAGATTTAATGTTCATTTAAATTTCTGTTTTTAATCCATGTTTTTAAAGCTCGTCGATGGTTCTATTTGTCTGGTAAACATTATTGAATAAACTCTTTGTGTTTCATTGAATTTTTAAGTGGACTCACGTATATTCTTTATTCTTAAAACATTACGACCCAAAACTGAAAACTGTATACTTTTTCACATATTTCATAATTTCCAGTAAAACCAAAAAATATTGTTCCATATCAATCTAAACTGATAGATATAGGCCCTAAGTAAATTTGTTTAAAATTACCTCTTGAAATGTACTATGATCTTTTCTTCCGGATTGAAACAACAGTAATGGCTAACGACAATGAGCAGTTC
>NW_025778878.1:0-63829 GCF_021130785.1 Homalodisca vitripennis | reverse complement strand
GGGTTTAGGGGGGGTAACACACATTTGTTTATAAGAGCAGCACACGAATTAGACATGTAATATTAAGTTACACGTGCTTCTGAGCACCTTCACTCTGTAAATTATGGTAAGTTTTGAAATAAGGGTTTTTGTAAGCTTTGTAATTATATATTGATTTCCAAGAGAAAGGGTTGTCAATTCAAATTTAAATTAATTGAAATTATAGGTTATGAGCTCAATTAATTAGTTCATATAAAAAATAACATTCATACGTATAACCATATACATACATATATATTTTATAATATATATATATAATAATATATATTATATATATATATATATATATATATATATATATATATATATATACATTACAAAACAAGATACAAAACTCCACGCACTAATTAAGAATGTCCCTCACCACGGTAATCACAACTAAATAAATATAAAATATCATCGTAATATTATAAAATATAAAATTTTTCTAAACATAAGGCATGAACAGATCACCCAGAGTAAGTGTAAGAAGTGAGTATAGTGTTCGCACCACCCAACTCCTAATGCAATTAACCAGCTCATTAACTTCTTTTTGTACGCTTCGACATTAATGTTCCAATTTTCTCTCAGTTCCAATGGTAAAATTTTGTTAGATTGTGTGGTTGAAAGTAGAAACAATTTGTTTCATTTATTTACTTAGTATAATCTTATTACAAGGTGGATGTATGCCACATTACGTGTCGTAAACCGGGCTTCGATGAGGCTGCTTGCAATTTTTCAAGTTACATTTCATACATACATTTCATTTTATAGACATCCTAACGGACAGGTAAACAAACAGAAAAATCATTAAAAAAATTACACAAAAATGAAGCATAATTCTTGTAGAAAATGAAGTTTCAAATTTTAAAATTGTACATATAAAATCTTTCTCGACATATATTACCGTATGATAACATTCGGTACATGTTAGGTTTGATATCAATTTTTTATATAAAAGAAATTCTACATATCAATTCACTATTAAATGATGTTGTATTTTGTTAAGATTTTTAGGTTATAAATAAGTTAATATGTCACATGTTTTGAATCTGGTATAGGTGTATTACGTTTTGAGTACACATTTTATTTATTCCGCTATTTTTTCATTACCATCATGGTTTTTTTTATCGAGGTAGAGCAAAGAAAAACGCAATTACGCACGCAGGTGGCCAGCCTGCAGTGTGGGTACTCCCCTAAAAACGGTTTACCCACTAAAAAACCTCCTCTACTTTTTTAGAATTCTAACCTTGGATTGTTTATCACATTATTACTTCAGGCTAAGCCTAAATTTGGATTAGCCCGTGGGGCTCGCTCCTTAGCCAGCCGCTCGGTCAAGGGATCTGTGGGGCCACTTCGCGGTTCAGATTGGGTTTCTTTTCCAGGAGGATGCCCCGGAACGAACTGTGACAAACAATCCCAGTATCCCCTCATCCTCCATAATCTTTTCGCAGACCGTATCCACCGAAAAAACACATACCGGAGTTTTCTTGTGGCCTCCAGGCGGGCCCTTTTCCCAACGCGGACAGCGGAAGAAGGTGTGTTCCGCGTCATCGGGAACGTCCGGGCGGTAGATGCAATCTTGCCCATTCCGGTTTAGGTACGACTTGAAATAGCCGTAATCTGTCCAGGAACTGCGTGAGGTAGTAGTCCACCTCGCCATGCCGCCTTTCTACCCATGGTTGAACCTGCTCGATGATGAGTCGCGCAGTCCATCGTCCTCGGGTTTCGTGCTCCCAGCTGTGTTGCCACTGCTGGAAGGTTCGGACACGCTCTTCGGATCTCGCTGCGCCGTCCCTTGGCCGATCTCGCCTTGTCCTGTGATAAATCGCCTTCCTCTCCCCCTGCCAAGAGCTTGACAGGGAATGACTTTCGGCAACCACCAGGGACGGCAGGCTCGGATACTGTCCGATAGGTGGAACACACCACCCGGAGACGCAACTTGACGCCTGAAACCCGGGTTGAGTCGCAACCTATACCATTCATTGGTGAGAGCGTCTGCCCACACCTCTGCCCCATAAAGGAGCACGAAACTGGACTGCGGACATCAATAACCGTCTTTTGCTGGACCGAGGACCCCCGACATTGGCCGCCAGCCTTACTAAGATAAGAGACCACCTTAGCAGCCTTGTTCGCCGAACGGAAGATCTGGTCTCTCCAGCTTAACTTGTTGGTCCACCATGACTCCGAGGTACTTGGCGGCACGCGCGTTGACTGGACCACTTCCCTTTCCACTCGCAGTGGGACGACGGTGTTAATTCTCTTCTTTGTGAGAATCACGATCTCCGTCTTGCTCAGAGCAAGCGGAAAGACCGTGATCGGACATCCAGGCATTGACCAGTTGCATGACCTGGTTCAAACTCTAGCTGGGCCCAGCTCAAACGTTGCGTACTCTTCCGTACCTGCAGAGGGCCCGACCGAAATTACCATCATGGTTGTTTATAAAGATATATGTAATAATATTAAATACACATATAATGCTCAACCAAATATAAATAGACGTGATATACCAGTATCTCAAAAACATTGTGTCTCATAACAAAAATAAAGCTTTGTGCACAATTTAACGTTATAGGCCAATTAATTTTTCCAGGACGGCGAGCGGATAGAAAGACGGAAAATGAAATTTTTTCAGCTGTAAGAGTTTGCTAAAGCTCAGCCAATGAAGAATAATTTTTTTTGGAATGGTACAGTTTTTGCTATCTAAAGCTATGTCGTTACTTATAATGTATATTTGATACCATTTGAAATATCTTATAATACTCCAGATGTGCCTTTTATGGATTTGAAATACACTTCAATATAGAGCTATGTACGCACCCGAGTTTCTTAGAAGTGTTAATATTAAGTTTTTTGAGTGTATTCTTGTTTAGTTTAAAACGGCTGACTATTGAAAAAACACAATCAACAAATTATTATCAATCCCAATAACCAACTCAGTATGAAGTTATTATTTTATGATGATATACACTTGTCTACGTTTATTTAAAGAATTTATGTATTTTGTGTGTAAATATTTAGTATCCAAAGCTATTACTTTAATTAAAATTTGGTATAAGTCGAACGCTACTACTATGTAGATGTTTATTTTGTTGGATTATTAAAATATACATGGAAATATACAGCTTAGTTAGGGTTAGAAACAGCTTATCGATTAAAAAAAAAACAAATTATGTTTGCTCAGATAGTTATTCTCAGTAAACTGATCAACTTAATAAACATCTTATTTCCATGCGATGGTTTATACTAGCTACAAATTCTGATTTTATTATGTCCAATTTTGTCATATTTTTGCAAATAAAAATTAATTCACTCTTATATAGTAAATAAATAGAAATGTCCAATTTTTTTGTTTTTAGGAATTAAGACATTATTTTAATATTTTTTTAACTTTTTAACAATTAAAAAGTTTTCATCCGGGTCAAAATTCTCAGGTTTTAGTAAATTGTAGTTTTGTAAATTAATATTAAAATCGTTTTTTGCTTAATCATGTGTGTATTTAAATATTTAATATTTTTGAATGTTATTTAACCACGAATGAATTGTAACATACTAACAAACGTTTATGTTTATACACACAAACCCCCGAAAATAATGTGTAGTAGCACTTCGTGGTGGTATAAGGCAGTATTAAAACCGTTTTCATTCCTAAATGTCATTGATCCTAATAACTTTTGACTTCATTTTTCGTTTGTGCCAAAAGAAACCCCATCAAAAGTTTAAAGCTATTGGTGCTATGTTTTCCGAAAGAGATTGCAAAGCAAGCTCCGATAATCACGGTGTGTTGCTCGGTGTTCTGCAAATTAAGGCAGAAATTCAAGTGGAGATATCATTTTTTATATTTACATTTAAAGTTCAGGATATACCTCCTATGCTGTCATCAAACAAGACATAACGCTACAAAGAACAGCTGCAGTGTTAACTAAAGTTTATAAATAGAAAAACAACAATGTTTTTTTTTTTCAAAGTACTTTTCTAACACAAGCCCAATTAAATAAAGATCAAAATTATCACATCTCACAAAGTATGCTTAATATTTCTTATCTTACTTGTGCTTGATACAGTATAAGTAACACATTGTAATTCCTTCTGTTTTGAAAATTTGTTAAGTTCTAATAATATCTACCTTAAATAAAAAAAATTAAAAAAAATTCAGCACACACTTTAATAATATGTACTCTAATATATTCTAAAATATTAAGAGACTTAATTAAAAGTTTTACAATAAAGCAAGGCAGCCGTTGTGTATTATCCAGGTTAAGGGTATTTACCATCGTTCATTGATAAAAACATTAGTAGCTCTACGTTTCGAGATCTGCATTCTGACATCTTCCTCACTGTTAAAACACAAATAAAGGAAAAGTATTTGAAAATTCCCTTCTCTTGGTGTTATTATGTTATGGCATGCAATAGGTTTCTAAAAATACAATAAATCACTACTACGATTTGAACACTATATTGCATATTCCCAAGTTTGTGGTCACATTTTTGTAGTAATGAGGAAAGATATAGTATAAATTAGTCCTTAAAGTATGCTTGTCCTTATTGAAGCGGTATTTTGGACAACGCATACAATTAGAGAACCTTTAAGGAAAACGTTTTTTGTTTTTCAATCACTGAATGCCAACCAATTAGCAGACGGTACGTTTCACTGAAGGCTGAGTTAGCGTAGAGTAACAAACAATGTCGGAATGTACACCGCACCACTTCCGTAGCCAATGTCGAGCAATATAACCGCAGCTGGATGCCATGTCTGTGGGTTGAACCCATGCTGAGGCTTTAACTTAGCTCTTGCCTGCGTTTAGCTTACTTGTATTTTACAAAAAGTCGATTTTGTAAAGAGTAAAAATTGTTTTACAAAAGATTTACTTTATTAGAGAAAACTTTGATACGTGAGAAGTAACATCTATGGCTTTTAGATATAGGAATTGATGAATGCTTAATTTAGGAGAATTTGCATTTTATTCATGACGGTCGAAAGGAGTTAGTATTACGGACGACTAAATAATTTTTCAAACAACGTAATTCCATTTAATATTTTTAAATAAATACAGTTTGATTTGCCAGGTTATTATAGCTTTGTCATACTTATTTATAATGTTAATATTGGTTTGAAATTACTTTAGGGTGGTATCAAATATAACCGATGTTATGTTTATTATTTGTTTATTTGTAGCTTTGTATATTTGTTTTATTATTAATAATATCTTGTATGAATAGCTATGTTAGAATT
The DNA here is from genome assembly GCF_021130785.1 of Homalodisca vitripennis. Lineage (NCBI taxonomy): Eukaryota > Metazoa > Arthropoda > Insecta > Hemiptera > Cicadellidae > Homalodisca > Homalodisca vitripennis. Next base: position 58,578 of record NW_025778878.1, on the reverse strand, counting down.
AATTTTGCATAGATTTTTTCTACTGTTCTAAGGTTAACCACAGGTATCGAGAGTCCATATACAAAACAAATAAACCGATTGATTTTTCACTGTTGAACAGCTTTATTTTCGATGAAAATCCTCACTCAGGTTAGAATCCCTAATCAGGACAACAGAAAATGACGAAGGACATCCTATACAAATTGCACAAAAATATTAAAAACATAAATATACTTCACTATAAACATATTTAAACCGGTTTTTAATTTTATATTAACACTTTACTTATAAATGTTCTTAAACATGTTATTATACATGAATTTGTATGTATACAAACCTTACCTTAATATCTAGAAGTTCATATTTTAATCCACTAGAAGTTTAACAGAGAACGTCCTAAATATCATATTTGTCTCTAAAATAATGTTTATTATTTTAGTTTCAAAGCACCATTTATGTTATTAAAACGAGCTACACAGGACAATATGCAAGCGTTTTTTAAACGTCTTATTCATGCATTTTACTCACCCAAAAAATGTTAAAATAAAAAAAAATATTTATAAAAAAATGAATTTTTTAAAACATTATATTATTCACAAAAAATATAAAACATTATTTTCAAAGTCTAAACTTTAGATCGTTACTCATGGAAAAACAAACGTACACACTAAAATAAATCTTCTAAGTAAAACATATTTATAAAAAACACATTTGAACTGATAGAAAAACTTTAAATCTTAAAACCAGTCGTTTAAAGTTTCTTTTTTATACGGTGTAATATTTGGTATGTTTTATTGTCTTGTTTAAATACGTAGTTGATTTGGTATATTATACATTTATTCATAGTCTTATTATGATTATTATTGTGTCTATTAAATTAGAATAGAAACTATAAAAGAAGAAATCTCATACATTTATAAAAGAATGACACATTAGAATTAAGGTAGGTATATCAATAGTTATCAAGGTATATAAATTGTATATCAATAGTTTGCAGTAATTGTATATACGAATTATGGTGATTTTTATCTAGCAACAATTTTGAATGGAAGTTTGATAAACATCTTTGTTATAGTAATTAGTAATTTCTTGTGAATATAAAAAACTACTTTTTAACTTAAAACATTCTTTATAATTGCGTAAATAATTAATTACAGACGAAAATATAATTTAGTAAAAGGTACAGTAAAACCGTTAATACAAATGTAAATTTAGATGAAGTAACTCTACTGGAATCTACACAGAGCTCATTCAGTAGCATATTTGTATGTAAATAGTGAAAGAGATTACTTTTATAATCATCAGACCGATTTAAATGTCGCATTTCTCGTATTTCTCTTTGTTTTGCAGGGATTTACCTAACAAACTGAATATGTAGACACACATGGTACCAGCAACCAGCATAAGTTACCCTCCCGTCACAGTAGATCTAGTGTTTTTACCGCCATTATCAAGTATAAAGTGAATATGCGTTTATTATTCAAAAGGTTATTTTTGTAAGAAACCCCGGCTTCCTTGTTATCCTTATACACGTCATCATTAGCAACTGTCCAGTGAAAGGATCTTATCATATAGAAATAGGGTTTTGTATAATACGAGTAATTCACATATTACAAGATCTGGAGTATTGATAAAAAAAAAACTGCTGCAATCAACTCCGATCAGACAGTACTGTATCCAGTTACCCCAATATATAAGGTAAACTGCAAAGTTACTATTATGGTGGTTATGTAGTATCCGGCACATTAATTCATTACATTTAAAATTAAGGAGGCATTTTCTATTTTACATGTTGTCTTAATGTGTGGACCTAATTCTTTAAAGTTATAAAAATTAATTTTTTCTCTGCGTGTAGAGCCATACCATATATTTGAAAGATTTATTAACGTAAAATAGTACAATTACAGATTGTTTTACTATGTTCGACGTTGAAAATAAAAATCATTTTTACATACTAATACAACTGAAATTAAAGGTTGCTGTAAGTTAGACGTATGGCAGTTTAATATTATTACTTGTCATAATCTGTAATATAATTTCTAAATTTAATATGAAATATACTTCAAATATTATTATTAATTTGACACTTAAAGGAGTAAATAATAATACAAATACACTTAATTTTGAAAATCAGTAGCTTCTTGACTAGAGAAGTTGGAGATTAAAACTTGGTTTGCCATTTAAATTTTAAGTCTTTTACGAAATAAATATTTTTTTATATCTTATTAGAAAAAAACGACCGTGTTCTATCGTATAAGTAGTATTTGTCCCACACACAAAAGTACCAAATATGTACCGTATTTAATTTATTATTATTTGGTATATCTGCTAAAGTACTTGTCCTGCATGAGATATGTGGAAGTTATTGTTATTCCAATAATGTCGTTTAGGTTTAGTCCTGTGGATCACAATACTGTCACGTGACCGGCACGTGACCGAGCCTGATGTTCCGGTTCCATCAAAAATGAAGAAAACGCCTAGGGGTATATGTGCTGTTTAGCACAAGAAATGATTAACTGTTGTAAGCTGAGTTAAAACTAATAATTCATGTAATACATTTAAAATAAATCTAAATTTACTACATCATGAATTTAGATTGTTCGTCAATTTTTACATCACTTCATTGCCTTTATCCCTTTAACACCACATAAATTATTATTCAACTGCTTTAATAATTGTGTGGATTAATAAAATACCAGATTACTGCAGTGTATGAGTTCTATTTTGATGTTAATTTGTCCGCATAGATTAATAGATTATTATTTTTAATCAGTAGCTTTTCTTGTTCAATCACAATAGTTATTTTCATTTACAGATTTAAATTCCCATTAGTTGTATCAGTTACTATAATATTTTCGCGAAAACTACATCTATTACAGTTTGTGAAGTGCTTTATTTCTTCTTCTTTGTATAAAAAAGGTTTGGTCGAATTTGGAAGAATAGACTGTTTATTTTTGATTCTGTGATAAAATGATAGTTAAAACAATACTTATTAGTTAAAATAAAAATGTATATGTAAACAATTACAACGTATTAGCGCGTTATACTCATAATACAGCTCTCTGATTCAATGAGTCTATGAACAATATTATTCCTATTATAAATTATGATCTGAAAATTGGTCGTGGGTGAAGATGCAACGCTTCATACATTATGATGACAATACAGTCATTGAGTCACATTATCATGTACGATCCGACAGAACGGAAGTATAAAGTTAGATATACGAATAGAACATGTTCTAGTGACTACGATATTTCATTGCTGAAAATTTCTAAAACGTTTCCAATATCGAAGATTACTAAAGCTTTCGTATTGTATCAAGATTAAACTGCAGTGAACCTTTACTAAAGAATTAAACTTACTTAACGACCTACTTAGTTAAGTAAGTAAGACCTATGATATATCAAGATATGAAACCGGCAGAAATGTAAACTTTGTAAGAATCTGAAAAAATGTAATTCGTGTTTTATGTACGAAATGCAAAAAAAATTGTTTGCGTTGTGTATTAAAATCATATTAATAATTCCCTGATTAACTCTCTTTTACTTATACTCTGATGCGTAAAAATAATACCAGTCTTATTTATTTCTTACGACACGTAATACCAATCGATAAGTAGAGTTAGCTTTTATGTCTTGAATATTTATAGTTTATACTTTTTATAAAAAGATGATTGACACAAATCAATTAATTGTATGTTCGTATTTATATATATTAGATATGTTCGGCTTATATCCAAACTATATAAGCCAAGATGTTCTGCCCAAAAAATCGTTCTTTATTTGAAATCCAAATTAGATATCACACTTTAAGCTTGACGAATACGAAAAAAAACTGGTCGCCTTGAGAGAACGTTTTAGGTGGAATGGAATGTGTATAAAATAGGCGGAAGCAACTTGTTGAAATAATGTGGAAATTGCTATAAAACAATACCCACCGAAATTGTGACAGCTCCATTAGTATGCCACAATGCTATATTAGTATCTACTGTAATGTGATCTTAAAAATAATTAAGTCTTGCTGTAGGAGAGAGAGAGTGAGAGTGTGTATTTACTGAAATTTACTCCGATATGCATAATATTTAGATTGTGAGTAAAATGACCGCAGTAGATTAGTCTTGTTGAAAATTATCTATTTAAAAATAATAACATTAAGCAGGTATATAATACTTGGTTATTTGGATAAGAAGCATAAATAAATAAACTTCACTCCCAAGCTGAAGGAAATTTGGATACATAAATCTCACCCTTCAGCAATATACTTGGTGGTTAAAAACAGTAATATTTTCCAATAAGTACAGCTAGTTTAGGTTGGTAAATTATAATAAATATATAACTATTTTATACAGGTAACATAAAACAAATCAAAGTTAATCTAATACCACTCTTATAAAACTAATTACTTTTACATAAATTTATTGCTGTTCTATCAGATGTGAGAACATGTCACGTCACAAAATAGTTGCGCCTGTTGTTTTCCATGAAAACCGCAATGACTTTGTTTCGGGTTCAATACATAAATCTCCAAAGCCGTTGAAAATCCTGCATTTTCTGTACAAACTCGCTTTGTTTTCCTGTACAAATGAGTAAACTCGTTTAATGATTCAGTTCAGTTCCAGTATTGGAGCATTGTCATAAACAGTAGTGTAACAAAGCGCTATTGAGTGCTGATTTAGCATTTCGGATTAGTACTTTTGTCTCGTAGTTTTAAAATTAACTGTTAAGAGAGAGAAAGTTGTATATTAAGTTGGTTGTGTATAGCTCATTCATGTTAAATGGTTGAGTATGAATTAGTTAAACATATTTTGAAAGTGATTGTAACATAATCAATGGGATTAAACAATCGAAAGTTTTGAAAAGTTCTACAATATTAAAAATTGAGATTACCCCGAGATTTACGTAAAACTGTAAATGAAACTTGATTTACAGTTCCACAGTTTCATCAAGCATACACTTAATTATATTTTGAACTTTCGAAGTGTAATTTAGGTAAAAAAATACATTCTTTAGTAACCTTTTGACCCAAGGTGTAATTATAGAGGAGTGAGAAATAATAAAGGCCAATAGCATTTAGTCGTATAAGAGTCAATCTTTTATTTAAAAAAAAGAATCTTTCATAGTTCCTTTTTATAGCATTAAAAAGGCTCCAGAATGCTAAGTATAAGGTAGATTTCCAGGGGAATGATGAAGAATGTCCTCATGGTAATACACAAGAAAATATATCTAAGAGTAAACATACAAATAAACAATGGTCTCCTAAATCTGACAATATGTCAACTTGAAATAATTCTACAATGTTCCATTCTAATTTCAGATCACATGATTTAAAATGTGGATGACATACGATTCCTCTCAGTTGGAGCCACTACACTTGTAGAATTTAAAGTATAAGCAATTGAAGACTGCACCTCATACCAGTTTCCACTTCGTTTGGCAGCTATATGGTATTTTGTTTTTTAACAATTTTATCTTTGTTTTTATTTTTACGATTGTTACACAAAGCTTGTTAAACGGGTCCATGTCAGAAGGTATTATACCAGAAAAAAGTGGTTTAGAATAACTTTTAATATTATCGAAATGGCAGCGATTTATTTTTTGTTTTATGAAATACCTAATAAATCACTTTTTATGAAAATTGTTTAAGAAAAAAAACAGTTTTTTAAATAATTGTTTGTTTCCAAATACACCTCATTTATAAAAATCAGTTACGAAATAAGTATTTTATGGAAGGATTCGTGTTTTACACATGCCAAATATTTGACCATAATTGACAGGCCCACAATGGCCCATAATTTGACAGTATTTGAACATCTGTTATTTCAATCAGCTGTTACTGTAATTAAAATTTAACATTGAAACTGACTACTGAAATTTTAACATCTAATAAATGAAAAAAATATAACCAAATTAACACGTTTACAAGATAAGTTTGCATTTGGTAGTGTTATGGGAACTTTTGTGGAATTACTTGTTTCATCGAAATCCGTGAAGGCATAAGCGAGCACAACCACTTAAAATGTAACGCTTGCACAAGCCAGAAGCAGCACACATGCTGTCTTCTGATAGGTATCATCTGTATTACATCAGTTATAAAAAAAATACAAGGTACCAAATATTTGGACAATTTTATTAAAATTCCAACGGTACTTATTACAACGAAATCTGTATATGCATAAGCGAGCTCGGACACTTTAAAGATACTATTGCAGAAGCCAGGAGCAATGAAAAATGACATGTTTGGCACTCCCGGCTTCGTAAAAACATTTTAACTACTGATCTTTGCTAATATTTTATTCCAATTTCCATACCTTATAAATTTTGTTCAAAATGATTTCCTTGATAATTTATGCACAGTCTAGTTCCTTTAACGAAACCAAGTGTAGCTTTTCTGATTGTTTATCGGTCGTTCTTAAGTAGTTCACAAGCGTTTAAAATTCATATAAGCGATATAACACTGTCACCACATCGATAACACCCAAGCCTATGAGAATCAATGATCCTCAATTTTTAAATTAAATATGGGAAGTAGAAATATGATGACTTTTTACAGTGTGTTTATGGGACATGACATCTGGAGAAAATTGATTTATTTTATTACAGTCAAATTATCAGATTAACTCGTAATTTTTATTCTCTATATAATACCACGCCACGGGTTATTGAGTAACGACGGTTAACACTACCGAGTATTATTTTTAAAGCGTTTACAAAATGTCAAAATATTGTATAAATCTCTAAATCCTCTTATTTAAGTGAAAGAAATAGAAGTAATAAAGCCGTATAGAAGAGATACTTCAAGGAGCTTTATAAGCACAAGTTCAGAGAAAATTCATTCCTCACAATCCTGAAGGTTTTATGAAATTTTCTCTATCTCCGAATATGGATACTGCATGACAATACCTACCTGTATAACAATGTGAACAATGAGAACGCTGTCGCCGATTTTCTGTCAATCATCTGAATGTCATCTCTCTACTGACATCACTTCAGTAACCATATATAGAGGGTTTGGGAGAGTGCCAATTATTTCTGATTCGTGCCGTTGTTATTCATACATTCTTGAGCAATAAGTGATTTGTTACAACTCCATCGTCTGCACTCGAGTATTGTCAGTGAATGGAGAACTTGATTTGGCATTGTAGCTCCAGCGGATTTAATAAAATTATATTAATAACAATTCATCAATACAATGTTATTATATAAATTTATATAAATATTAAGTTATTAAACATAAGGGAAGTAAAATATATAAGAAAGGTGTATTCCTACAGAGATTTGTGGGTTTAAATATATGAAGTGCTAATTAATTTTAGGGTTCTTTTTTGAGGTTTCCAATCTCTGATGGACTTTTCTACCTCTAAAGAACGAAAATTTATCAAAAAATGTGAAATACTTGTGCAAGTGTTGGGAATGGGTCTACTATCTTCTTTATGTTCATTCGATAACCACCCGTGGGATATATGGATAAACTACTTGAGGTTCGGTTTTCTTGCAGCTGTCATGATAAATCTTTTCCCACGTACTAATACTCGTATGCAAGTTTCGTACTAACTTAGTTTGTATAGCCTTAACCAACTAATACATGAAGCACATTTTGCTAAATAATATATTCCATAGATTATATAAAACTGTAAACATAATAATTGATTTTAATGACATTTTCCAGGGATAGTAAAAAAGATAACGTGACGACCATCTAGGCATGGAATGAACAAAAATATATAATACTTACACTTTGAAAAAGCACTATTCTTTACAGGCAATACTTTTGGTATTCTCAGTAGTATTATAAACTTACAGGAGTACCTGAATTGAATAAAACGAATCGAAAGCACCGATTTGGTTATAACATAAAGATATGGTTAAAATAGTGTCCAAAATTCTTTAGCACTCGGAAAACTAAAATAATTGTCCTTGCAGTTTGAAATTATACTAGTAGGTAGTTCTTTCTCAAGTAAAAGTACTGGATATAATCTCGGGATTTTCAGAAAAAACATGGTTCGCCCATTACACAAAAACGATTAATGGGCCACCAACTAGAAAACCCCTAAACTGGAAAATAAAACTATTTCTAAAATATGCCTAGATTCCCAAACTAGGAGCAATGACGGTCAGGGATTATACATATTTCACACCGTGTATGATAAAAAGTAGGTACATACTTAAGCAACACGTCTAACACCATCGTATAGTATTGTTAGTGTATTTATTATCGATATTTAATACTGATATTTAGTATCGAATACTATTGCTAGTGCAGTAACACATTACACATGCTAACTTTACTGTATTGTCAGTGACTATATAATTTATAGCTTGATAGAAAAAGAGCTGGATCAAAAATAGAGCAGTGGTAACCTTTCGGGCATTACTTTACCTAGCAAATCTTTTTCACAAAAAGGGAAGAAGAAAATATGTAATATATTTTATTTACTGATAGGATTTGAATATATGTAATACTATACTAGTATAATAATATATATTTTCCTCAATTGCCATATTCCTCAATTAACTTGTAAGTTGAGAACAATGAAAAACGCTAATAACCTTCCAAACAAGTAGAAGGCATTGTGATTATCATAAATATTACACTTTTTCACCAAGCAACTAGTTCACCATAATTAGTTATCGCAGTACTTACTTATTTTTCTAATGCTTACTGCTCTACTTATCATGGATTCCATTCATCACCTTAATTCTAATGATTCATGACTTTTCTTATTTACAAATTCAATATATTAAATTTGTTTAAATATTAACATATACCTATTAAATTGGATTGGGAAATAATTGTTATTAGATTGTAGAGGCATTTATGCACGATAAAATGTGGATCAAGTATTTTTATTGATAACACAATCTAAGCTTTAAGTATGATCTAGGATTTTTATTACAATGATATACTCCTATTCTGAATATTATTCCTAATAGTTTTGTTGTGTGTTGTTTTCATCGGGTTTAATGATACTTCTTTGAATAAAAATTTGTATATTTTCCAATTATTATGCAGTAATTTATATAATGGGAATTATTACATACTCACAGATATTATAGTACTTGGGTAAAGATCCTTACAAAATAAACCAAACGAATATAGTTTTGCGAATATTTGATAATGTCAATAACGTTCCTGTCTTTTTTGAGCTCATACTTGTCATTTTGGATCCATGGAGAGGGAGTGTTAGAGTGATGTAACACCAACACCCTAAAATGATGTAAATGTTCTTATACATACAGGTTGTCAATTATTTGTGTTAACTGGCATACAGTGTACAGTTAAGTTAATTTTTAAGTTTGAAAGAAAGACGAGTTTAGTAATGCGGAAATTACGATATATTATTTTGAATTAACAAAAAGGTAAAAGGTAACTGTAAGATTAAAAACCCATAATTTACATGAGAAACAATGTTCTCTTTGTTATTTTTCAATGCAATAACTAAAATATAATTAAAAATACTATGAGAACAGCTATAATCTACTCTAATATTGCTAGGTAAGCAGTGACGATAGTTAAAGCAGTAATCCCTTCCTAACGATTTCCCGTACCACGAGCCTTGCATCTCGTATCTATGCAAATGAGAGCTTCTATTGTGGTTAAGTGATATCACAGCCACAATGTGCTGCTGCCACCACATCTGCTGGCTATCAAGTTTTTAAACAGATTACTAGGTTTACATAGTTGTTACTAGCATGATATTAATATTTATTTAAAATGTTAATAGTATGAAGGTTGCTCTCAATCATATAGTACATTTTATAAAATAAATAATCCACAGTCAACAGCTTATACATTTTATTAAAGTTAAACACTATTGCTACCAAATGAAAACTTTAAGTTAGTAATTCTCACATCAGTAATGTAAGTCTGTGTTATCATATAAAAATTGATGTGTGTGTAATACGACACAAAGACTGCTTACAAACACTGTCATTCATAAAGCCCCAAACTGTAAACAAAATATTATGTATATAAATTGAACTATGTTTGAGAGCGTTTCTTCCCACTTTAGCATAATCGACGGATGCGTTCTTGTGAATTAGTTTGCCATGAAGTTTAGGATGTTTACAGTTTTATTTAAATGTAATTGGTTTTAAAACTTATGTTATCCTATATTGTAACTTAGTACAATAACTGTACTGTATTTTTTAAACGCTGCTGCCGTGCGTAAAATTATTCTCTTCCGGTATTTACGTACATTTATTAAGTTATTGATTTTATTAATAATCCTATAAGCCACAATGTATTCATGTTTTGCAAATATTTTGTTAACTTTGTAGTTTAATAAATTTCCATACCAGTTACTCATTATTTTATTTGTGAACTTGTTATGATGTTTATTTTTCAATGTAATGTTGAGAAGAATTGGCCAATTATTGTACTTTCATTACAATTACCATGAGCTATGTATTTTATTATCATAAGTTTTTGTGACAAAATCTTCATTTCTCATGGGAATATTGTCTAGTCTATGGAGTCTAGTCTGAGGCATCCAAAAAACCAACTAAAAATGTGTATATTAATGACATTGCTGGCTGTTTTAGAGATGGATTTAGTTATGTTGTTTGTCTCTGAAACCTGACGCAACCGTCCGCAAGCATGTTAAACTTCTTCGAACAACTTCAACTGAAATGTAAGTTTCCACTAAATGGTGAATGGTATGACCTGACACCGCTTGATTTTTTTCTGAATAATTGTTTAAACTGCAGCGTATTCTATACGGATCTTTTAAAGAGCCGATAAGAATGGCCTGTATACCAGTGACGTCATAAATTGTTTACCTTATCTTTTTTTTTTTTTTTTTACTGATAACACAAATATTTAATTGCGGATTTCAAAATATTGGGAAATAAGTTTCAATTTACCATATATTTTCGCCTAAAATAGGAAAAATTGATCACTGTGTTCTCGTTCTTACTAACATATTGCCGGGGTATCGGTTATGGTATTTTATAAATTGTCCATACAGTCATAATATTTATAATTGTATGAAACCTTCATGAGTTACGTTAAATTTTTTCAGTTTTACTTCAAACACCGAATCATTCGTGTGAAATTTTCCAGAAATTCAGAACGAAAATGTTTACGTTTACTATGAATTATGTATATCGATGTAGGCGAGCCATATAAATAAATTATATTAATTGATTAGTCAAGCATTGCTTCCAAGACCTGTAAATAAGCTGATTACCTAAATGTTCAATGGAAACAAATTCATTCAAAAATAACTGTAAGCGTTCACTTGAGGACTTTTGGAAATGATATGGACATTTGTTGCAAATATTAAAGTCTCTTGTGCAGTGTTCTAAAACATTTTTTTAATGTCAACAGTATGAGCTCTCTCAGAACATTCTTTTGTTACTTATGCACAAAGAGAATGTTATTTCTATTCTTGGAAACAAACTTGAGATAAAAGCAGGAATTTAAGCACGCGAAATACCTTTTATTCAGGTTTCCAAGAACATAGAGTAGTTTCTCACTACCCCTCTTAGTCCCAAATATTTCTATCTTCACTTTTTACCTCTTGTGTATTAGGATAAAACCTAAGGAGTTCCCACAATATTTTCAAATAAACGTAACTCGTATTCATTTGTAAGTTTTGTAGAGTTATACAAATAATCAATAGAGTATATCAAATTTTCTAGCCCATTCAGTGACAGGCTTTGCTAACGCACAGCCGATTGTGCTTGATTTAATTATTACATTAAAAAAAAGAAAAAAAATACATACAATGAAAACTGATAATAGCCAGCCAGGGAGACAAGACACTCTATTGTTCTACTGTTTTGTAGTTCACACGGATTATATTCTCTTTGTCGTTATTTTCCCTGCACTTTCTCATTTTCATTGTACTCATATATTCTTTTATAACAAACTCTCCTTTGAACTTATCTTTCTTGTTATATGGACCTTCACTTTTCCGTCTCATATCTCTAGCACTAGATTCTGTTAACCGACATCTCAACGTTCAATCCTGTCCTCCAAATTCTATTCCTTCCCATCTTATTAGACTCAGCCATAATCATTAGTCCTTTCGTGATATATTCTTTACAACTTAAGTCCAACTTTAGCTGTGGTTTTTATTATTTTAAAAGTGCTGTGTAATTTGGTCCTGCTGTACTATCGCTCTCACCGCTCTTGGGAAAGGCTAAATATGGTTTATTGGTACAATGCGTTTTGTCTACTTGTCTTTCATTCTCATCTAATTTTATTCTCACTGGCTCCTTGCATTAAATATCCTAATAATCGGTTTGCTGATCCCTTTCCTCTGTCATGATCTGCACTTCTCCTTCTTGCACGAAGTCCTCTTCACAAATAATTCAGAAATGAATTATCAGTAAGTTTTTTTTTTATTATTATCATTTTTAATACATGTCTGTTATATAAATATCCTGTTAAAATTATCACTAATTTTAAAATGTTTCCTACACCATCTGCTCATAATGTTTCTTTGGCATCATTTCCAACATATTCTCAATGTTTCTGAGGTATCTTAAGGTCATTATTAACTTAGTTATATCTTGAAGATAATTGCCATTGAATCTATTTACTTAGATTTTTCTAAAGGCAATATTGTTTAACTACTCTAATCCGTTTTTAATTAGGCATTCGCAGTATTCGGACATTGTACGTTTTCTTCGACTTTCTTTGTTATTAATGACATTATGTATTATGGATAAGGCCTGGTGATCATTCTGGAATACGTGAAATGTTAAAGGGTTATCAATATTTAACTGTGTGACAATTGTATGTATGATTCTATCGTACTGTAATGAAATTGTCAGTACAGCATAAATGAATATTACTACCACATTGGTTGACAAAAACTAAGCTAATTTATATACTTTGTGGATGAATGAGTGAGTTATATCCTGAATTATATGTAAAATATGTCATGCACTCAATTAGGTATGTGTATGTGTAAAACATGAGTGTGAAAATTAGCATATGCAGTTTAAAATAGAGTGCTTCCTCGCACAATAAAAGAGACAACAACACATATGGATGTCAAATGAGTGTGTTTAATCTGCTTAAGTAGCAAAAAAATTCCTCGCAATTAATTTTGTTTTGCTCCTAGCAGGACTCTCGGACACCAGAGTCTAGACAAGTTCATGTATCATGTAAACTGTTTGGGGTCTATTTGTTTTAAGTTAATTATATAATTAATTATACAATTGTAATTAATAATTACTAGTGTATTGTTACTACTAAAAGTTACCCTTGTCAGATGTTAATTACGAATTTATATATAATATATTTTTGGAATAATAAATATGTGTGTTTATCATTCAAAAAAATGTTTCGTGATATCAAGAAAGAACAAGCTGCGATTGTACTGAAAATTTACATGGATATTCATAGCCCTGCGATGAATATAGGCTAATCATATTTCGAAAATCTCTCCGCCTATGCCCCACTGGCCTTTAAAGTTGCAAAAATTTACATCTTGGTCTCTAAAGTTACGAGCTAATTATTGAATTAGCTTGCCAGATGTAATCAACTGTTCTGTCTAAAACTTGTTTTGTGACAGCAGAACCACGAGTTTCATTAATTTCAAACATTATTTTCAACTTTTTACATTTCTTTTGTGTAAATTATGTACGAAGTAACCAGTAATGTTTTATATTTGCTGTGGTTAGGTAAGTACTTATCTACGAAAACGTTTGTAAAATATAAGATGATCTGAATTTGACTCCAAAGACCTCTTTGAAGTAGGAGGAAAGAACTATGCTACATGAAAATTTGCTGGACTGTTTTATGCTAATTTGTATCAATTCCAGCTCTAAATGTTCAAAAATATTAAAAATATTTTTTTTACACAAACAAACACGTAAATAATGTCATTGTGTAACTGTACTATTTTAGCAAATATATAGTATTAAATATAGAAAAAATTACATAAATTTTAATATAAATTTAAAGACCGTTATAAACAATACTATTTGCCTTTTGACAAAATTAGGCTTCTATGATGTGTGTGATATTTCTTGATCGGGGAACAAGGAAAACTCAGCATTGGAGTTTGAAATAGAATTCACTTGAACTAGCAGTGCTCATATACGTGCAAAATATACGATATTGCAATCAAAGCCGCGGGTAACTGCGAGTTATCCAAATAAAGGTCAATTTGAAATTCTTTCATGAAGTATACTAAAATTTATAGGGCATCGCGCTATTAAATGTTTGATGTGAAATACAGCCTATGTGAGTATTTAGTTATAACAGTCATTTATATAAAGTTATACTTCCAAAAACTTATTGTCAGATCTTGAGGTTGTATCTCAATATTATTTAGATCTAGACTTGTTTGTGATTAACTGCTGAAATGTAAACCATACAGCATTTTACAATTTTATAAACCAAGAACATTTATCACTACTGTTCATACTTTATCAAAGTTAGTTCTATAAACTGTACGTAAATTTAAATATGTATTAATTAATTTATACAATATATAATAATATATAATTTATATATATATATAATAACACACTTTTGAAATAGTTTTGGACAGAAATTGTCCACGTTGACCTACGTTATTGATGGTGATCACTTTCTATTTGAACAGTAGGACAGTTACACAACCAGGAGCAAATGGCATTGGAGCTTGCAGTGGTCTACATGGTGAATTGATTAGCTGAATAACAGGAACCATAATAGAGGAACGTAACATGAGTGTAGATTGGTTTAACTAGATCTCAGTCTATTACGCCAGTGATTAGGCGTTAGGGAAGAACCCTGAGATCTTTCCGGAGAATAGTGAGTACGAGAAGTTGAAATATATCGTATCTTCACCTTCCTTACGTTTTAGATAAATAATTTTATGGATATTCAGAAATTAAATAAAAATAACGTAAACGTAACGTGTTTTAAATTTTGTATTTATTTTTTCTTTTTCGAGAGAAATCTATTACGAGGGATCAACCTTTGTGTGTGTTGGGAGGATTCTTAAAATTAATAAACAACAGGTTTTATTATATGGGTATTTATTTAACTTCAAGAAGAATGAATGAAGTAAAATCTATACCTTTTCATTGTTTACGTTCACAAAAAAGTTATTTCCTTCCCTATTCGTGGAGCACTTCTTATCCTTAAAAATTACTTTCTTCTAATTCCAAAGTGGAGAGAAAATCAATTTAATTACTATACACGACAATGTGACTTCCATAGCTTTACAATGGCCGTAGATCATTAAGTATCTACAAACACGTCTGAATGCAATATCGGGTTTTCCTAAGCAAACAAAGCAATCTTGAATAGCATACATTGTCGCTGCTAAGTCGGTCTGTGCATGAGATATGCGCCACTTTCAACAGTGGATTATTGTTCCATTTTAAATAGAAACTTCTATGCCATGGTCGAAATAAAAATATACGTATTATTTTAAGTCTGATTACATTCCATTTGAATATTAATCGTAACAAAAGGAAAGCAAATAAATTGTGACTCAAACCATATCATCGGCGGAATATAAATCGAATAGTGGCCAACACAGTAATTATTGCTGTAGTACTACTATCGATGGCCTAAATCATATTATCTATATTAAAATCTTGTGCGTATTAGAACACTTGTTTTACTTTAATTAAATTTTAAGTTTTAAATCTTTATAATAAATTATAATAACTATATTATGTAATCACTTAAATATAGTAATGATTAACGCAAAAAATGTAAAAATGTTATGCCACGCAATTTAACTAATACATTTGTCAAATGGACTTTGGATGTTTTCTCTAAATGCATAAAAGCTGTAATTAGATTAGCGGCCATAAATTAACTATTGGTTTTTTTTCATCATAAATATGCATCGAACAATATCATTATTGAACTGTAATAAGGTTAATGTATTTTTCTGCAAATAAACATTTTTGTAGAGGTGATATTAAGAAGAGTTAGCTGTGTGATATTATAAATAATTGTGTAACTAATATTTGTGTGTGATGTAGCAATCAGAGATTTGGTTATGTTTTTCACTCTATCCCTCTTATAGGAGCAGATTAAAAGTGTCTGAAGAAGTGTAGTCAAGACGTTTTAAGATCTTAACTGAACTATATTCTGATGATCAAGGCAAGAAAGGTAACTCAGCTGTGGAAATATAAACTATTCTACTCAGAAGTGCCTTTACACGCAAAAAACCTGAATAATTAAGGCCAGTTACCAATTTGCTTAACCTCTTAATAGTATTATGTAATTTATATATGTCTATTTTTCCGTTTTGTGCTCCATCATATTACATTATAAATGCTTTCACTGGAAACATTATGGTCTTTGATTTTTTTATACCTGCACAGTTGCATACAATGATTCAAGTATTACTGAAACAATTGAAAGCTTAAACAGCAGAGAGTTTCGAGTTATTTCACTGGCACTTGCAACGGTTTTCACTCTCCGAAAGGCCTCAAAATAACGCTCTTTAAACTAAATTTATATCCTACAATGGATCAGGGAATTTAAATATCTTTCAGTGACTCGTCACTTAAGTGTTTGGGATGTCATTAAAAAGGATATGTTTATGGTGTACCAGTTATTTAGCTGGAAATTGCTTGCGAAGTAAACTTTTAGAAAATGTATAAATCATACAAAATTAAAACATCACATAATTTACACTATAAAAGAGGATTGAAGGCCACTTTCAATGCCATCATAAACAGCCCAAAGGTATTATTTTAATGGGAATACATTTCAATATTCTGGACTACAGTAAAATTTAAACAACAAAGTTTTAAGGCTCATGAATTTAGATGCCTCTAGATGAAGGGCAAAAACCTCTCGAGAGGAACATTTGCCTATGAAATGAAAAAATTGTCTAAAACATTTTATGTCGTTTATTTAGTATTTACCTTTTAAGAATTATTTTGTCAACACTTTTAAGCCTAGTGAGAGAAATTTTAAAATTAAATTGCACGATTGTGTATAACCGATAGCAAGCTTATTAAATACGTAAATTATTTTTAAATTTCAGGTCTATTTATTATTACTAAATGGTATTTTATTAGCTCTGCTACCATTGAGTAGACTCAGTGAAAAATCTTTACGGTACCAGAAATGCATATAAAACTCTTTGGAGAATGTTATCTTTGAATAGCTTATATGTTCAGTGATATTATGACTACTCCTTAAATACTTCTCGATTTATGCGGACTTAACGCAGATTCAGTTTTATTCACAGTTTTATCCATTGGCCAGCCCATTACATTATTATGATGTCTTATACAAATATATTCACTAATAATAATAATAACAAAGTTCATGTATTCAGTAGATTAATCATTCAGTTTAAAAAAGTTAGTTCAGTTGATGTAAGTTAAAAAAAGAACATTCATACATCATATAATGCCTTGCATATTGGCTCTCTTGGTATAAAGTCCTAAAATAATACATTACCAAATTATAAGGTTTAAAGACAAGTTTCAAAATAAGTGCAAGTAACTATATTAATCTGGTAGAGCATACAAAAAAAAGAAGTAAACGTGTATATGATTTATTTGTACATAATCGACATTGAATTAAGTTCTTAGTGAACGAAGCTTTGTTTTAAAACGTGCCTGCTGTCACCATTACCGTAATGGGTCTGTCCTTGGTGTAGCTGGGATTCAAAGGATTGTAGGGATTACACCCAAAACCTCAATAAGACTTGTGTGTAAACACGTTTCCAAAACTAGTAGATTTTTGTTGGTTAATATTTTTTGAAGCTTTTTATTTTTTAAGTACTTTATATGGATTAGATTGTTTTAGTATGGATTTTTTAGTAGATTATTTTACTTCCCAGAGAGACAAGAAACACAACGTACACTATAAATTCCATATATGAGATCCAGCTCAGATCCAGGTCCTTTCAGCTCAGATTCAGGTAACATAATATAAACCGCTCTTATCGTTTAGGTTGTTATAGATATAACATTGCAAATTACAGCTTTATGTGAGACCAATAAACCCAAATTCACGGATGTTTATAGTTATCAAACAATTTTTATCTTATACTCTGTATAATATATTGTTTATTCTGGTATTTATAACAGCTATAGATAACGTTGTGACCGACATACCCGGGACGTTCGTGTCCGTTGTAGCCACTGCCATATCTGACCATGATGCGCAATTAATCAAAATCAGTCAACAGGTTAAAAAAATACAAGACGTCACTATATATAGAAGAGATACACGTCCTTCTAACATTAACCTGTTAAACAAACGGTTGAATCGAGAACTTTGGCAATTCAAAAAAACCCAAAATTCCTCGGAAATGTTCGATTATTTAAATGATTGCTTCATTTACAATCTAAATGTATACTGTCCATTAAAAAAAATTAATTATAAAGAGAAAAGAAAAACTAATTGGATTACTCCAGGAATAATTGTTTCTAGAAATAATTTACGGTTGTATTGGGAACAATCAAAACTATCAACAAGTGTAGAATTCAAAAATTTTGTAAAAAAGTATAAATTAATTTATCGAAAGGTTATTAAAGCGGCCAAAGCCTATGAATTTAATAAAGCAATTAAGGTAACAAAAAATGTACAAAAAACCGCTTGGGGTATAATTAATAAGCACAAAACTAAGGCACCCAATAAACCTATAGAAATTGAAATCAATCGGGAAATTATTAAGGACCATTCAGATGTGGCAAACATTTTTAATGACTTTTTTTCTAATGTTTCAAATCAAAATCTTAGCTGTTCTTTTGAAACGAGTCAAACACCAAGTCCCGTCATGTCAATGGCGTTAACTCCTGTAACAGAGGAGGAAGTGGCTGGCGTGATGCGTTCTCTAAGGGTGTCGAAGTCAACTGACGTAAATGGCGTGTCGACATGGCTTTTCAAGCAATGTTACATGCCTCTGCTGAAAACCACTGACAATGATAATCAATAAATCTTTCCAAGAAGGCATGTTTCCTACGGCACTGAAAAGAGCTGTAGTAATTCCAATTTTTAAGAAACATGATCCGTTGAAAGTAAATAATTATCGGCCAATCTCAATCCTACCAGTGCTAAGTAAGGTTTTTGAAAAACTTTTCTTAAGTAGGATGCTAAATTTTTTTGAGAAAAATAATATATTATCTCCAAATCAGTTTGGCTTTAGGCGAGGTAAATCCACAATCGATGCAATCACGCACTTAATTGAGCTGATTGTTGATAGCTTGGACAAGAAAACAGTAACGCTCAGCGTTTTCCTTGACTTGACTAAGGCTTTTCGATTGTGTGGATCACACCATTCTACTCAACAAATTGCACAGTAACGGTATTAGAGGTTTGCCGCTAAAGTGGCTTCAGTCATACCTCTCCGATAGAAAACAACAAGTATCAGTTCAAAATTCATTTTCACGTACAACCAGTCTTAGATATGGGGTCCCTCAGGGATCCATCCTCGGACCAGTTTTGTTTCCTGGTGTACGTAAACAATTTGAATTCAAAGATTCATAAAGGACACATAGTCCAATATGCAGATGACACGACTCTCTCTTTCACATGCAAGTCAAAATTTCAAGTTGAAATTCAAGCTTACGAAGAATTAAACGTATGTACACAATACTTTGAAAACATAAACTTGAAACTTAATTGTTCGAAAACAAATTACATGGTTTTTGGTGGAAGCACTGCACCATTTCAGTACAGACCTACTGTGATGTTGGACGACAAGGTCCTGGATGAAGTTGACTGTACGAAACTCCTGGGAATATACCTCGATAGAGGGTTGACTTGGAGGAACCATGTGGACAGTGTTTGTGCGAAACTATCAAGTAATATTTATCTCTTGAGAGGTCTTGCCGAATACTGTTCAGATGAAATAATGAAAATTGCATATTACGGTTTGGTCCACCCACATTTATCCTACGGTATTATATTGTGGGGTGGCTGTTCAAATGGCGACTTCCACAGACTTTTTGTCTTACAGAAGAGAGCTATTAGAATTATTGCTAAATTAAACTTTAGAGAGTCGTGTAGAAATTCATTTAGGGAGCTCAAAATACTAACATTGCCATGTTTGTATATACTAGAGACTACTGTACATTGTCGGTTTAAGAGCCAAATGGTTCGAGGTCGTGACATTCACAACTACGATACGAGGTATCGAGAAAATGTCAGACCTGCTCAGCATAGATTGAGAAGATACGAGCAACTTCCTTCTCAAGCCGGCATAAAGTTTCTAAATGGGCTCCCTGAAGAAATAAAATCAATAAATGATCTAAATCGGTTCAAAATTACACTGCGACACTTTTTAGTGTCTCATTCTTTTTATACAGTTGGTGAATTCATGGACCATCTCACTAGCTCCAATGTGCGGTAGTACAGGGGCGCTGATATCCAAAGTTATTTTTATTATATATTAATTTTACTGCTTGACAACTTTTATTGTTAACTAAAATCGATATTGTTTACAATATTTTAAAAATTAAATCGTTAGCATAAGACATTTCATTATTTTAATAATTATACAATTATTATTATGTGACGCATGCTATGCAATGTTAAAATTGTTTCTGGCAATAAAGTATATTGTATTGTATTGTATTATTTCTCTACCAATATGTTTTTTTTTATGAATCATGAGCCAAATATACCCACAATCACTTTTTGACAGAAAAAATTAAGACTTCCAATCTACCATTATTTAATATTATTATCAATATAGAAGTAGTGGAGTTTAAATAGTACACCAAATTATACTATTTTAGTTAAAATCGTTCAACAGTTGTCATGCGTAAAGACAGACGGAAATTAGGTTTAGTTAATTGAAATGTTCTACACACTATTATTACAATGCTTTGGTGTTACCGTAGATTTGATTTTTTTGTTACCCTAAGGCCTTCGTCTTGTTGTTGATTTCCTTTATGTACAGTTTTTGTATTTACCTTGTTTACCGTATCTGTTCTGGTGATTCGTTATTTACATATGGGCTTTTTATTGTAGTAGATTTATCTTTCTCGTATACATCTATATGTATGCCATCTTGTTAGATAATTGTAAACAGATTTTTTAAATAAAAAGGGACCAACCTTGATAGTAACACAATAAGCAACCTAACGTAATAATCTTTATGCTTTTGCATGAACCTCAGAAAACCTGTTACGTAATATGAGGGGTGGCATACTCCTACTTTGTATTTATAACAACTGATGTTAAAAGACAGATTTGTCATTTGAGACATTTGGGTATTGCTCTACATGTCACAGTAATACCAAAGGTAATATTTACGTACGTACAATATTATGTTATTCAAGGTCATACTGAAATGTAATTAAACTCTGTATTGATATTTAAGATGGATAAAAATATTGTTTTATAATAAATATTTCCTGAGAAATCGTTCTATTATTGATATTTTATATATATATATATATATATAAGTAGATATGAATATGGCAGTTCTAGCTCACTTTTGGGACAGACAGAAAATCAAGGGAAAATACTGTTTAAAGGACAATAAACGAATCTGTAAAATCAAACAGTAAGGCGGTTCTAGCTCACTTTTGGGACAGACGGTAAATCAATGAAAAATACTGTTTAAAGGACAATAAACGAATCTGTAACTCACGAATGAAAAATTACCGAATCTATAGCTGTTTGCTTCTACTTTCTTGAGCTGTCAAATCAATCTATTTGAAATGTCTGCTACGACGAAAAATCTTTCTACTCTACAAAATTGATAGTAACACAGTCTTTATCTTTAATAGTCTTCTTTCCAGTAACAACCAAGTGTAATTTTTCATTTTTGTTTAATTCTTTAATCTTTTTCTCATCCAAAACAGTCAAAAATCTGTTCGGTAAGTGTACTTTACAATCTTCCAACTCGGCAATTATTGTAAACCCGAATTTATCTTTCATTTTTCTCCAAATTCAAGATTCTATATCTCTTTTTTTCTTCCAATTCCACTAATTTCTTATATTCTTTGAATCTTAGTTCACCAACCTTATTCAACTCTTGTAACAGCGCCGCCATTTATTATAGAAAAATCTGAAAACATTTGACCAGAAATTGTGCTGATTTGTGTCAAGTTGTCACAAAAATCACCACTTCTAAAAATTTTAGTTTACAAATTTTTGCTCTTTAAATATGGAGCGGAAAAAGATAGAGTGCCCATACTGCAAAAAAGACATTTTTTGAACATCACTATACTCGACATTACAATTCGAAAAATCATTTGAAGAACAAAGAAATTTATAATAAAGAATTGAATTATTTAAGACAATGGGCTAAGGAGAATCAGATCGATGGTCACGAGAAGATGTACAATATAGAAAAATTGCGTGAATTAAAGAAAAACTTTAAGGAAGATAAAAAAGATCTCAATCTATTTAATGATGAAAAAATTCAATCAATCGCTGAAAAATTGTCCATAGAAACAAACGATAAAACTAAGTCTGAAATGATCGAAGAAATTGATAAAACTCTTAACGAAAAACCTGAAAATATCATAGATGTTGAAGTTTTATCCTCAATACACGGTCTTTTCAAGCAATACATTTTAACAAATTTAAACGATAATTCCATGTCAATTTACAAATATCTATCAATTATGAGGCCAGAGATTTAAAAGTTTAATAGAAAAATTTCAAGAAACCGTTAAAAATATGAAAGGTTATTTATCTTTAGAATGCGAATACGAACGAACTTTAGTGAACGGTGAACCACAAACTTGTCCTATGTATTTTACTATAAAAGCGGATGAAATCTTCGATGTGAACGACTTTATTACTAAGCAATTTAATAAATTAACACATCGAGAACAAACGAATCATCCAAATAAAGGTTCTGGATGGACATTAAAACGCTGCAAACAACTAGTTTTGAGCCTTAATAAACACAAATTTATGAACGCAGGATCATATATCGATTTACCACAAGAGATCAAAGTAAAGAAAGCTTGTGTAAATATCAAAAATAAAGATGATTTCTGTTTTGTTTATTCTATCCGATGTGCTATGGGAAAACCCGAAAAGAATGCTGACAGAGCAAAGCAATACGAGAAATTTGTAAATGACGAGATATTTTCGGGCTTTGAGTATCCAATGTCTTTAAAAGATATACAATTATTTGAGAAAACGCAGCTCCAATTCCAAGTACAAATATCCAAAAATGTCTATAAATATCTATACTTATGACGAAAAACTCAACATTGTTCCATTACAAATTTCCGAAGTTTATAATGCCGAGTTAGAAATCGATTTATTGTATGTTAAACAAGAAGACAAATCTCATTATGTGTTGATAACAGATTTAAATAGATTAGTGAGTTCTCAGTTATCTAAACACGAACATAAAAAAATTGCTATGTAGAAGATGTTTAAGCCATTTCTACAAATCTGGAGATTTAGCAGATCATTTAGAAATTTGCAAGCAACATGAAGTATGCAAACCTATTATGCCATTTCCAGGTCAAACAACTAAATTTACTAATTATCAAAAGAAGTTTAGCCATCCGTACGTTATTTATATGGATTTTGAGAGCATATTAGAAAAAATTCCGACATGCAAGAACAATCCACAAAGATCGACTACAACCAAGATTCAGAAGCACATTCCTTATGGTTTTACTCTATATTTAGTGTCAAATGTGACCAATCGTATGTACAAGCCGATATGTTATCGAGCAAAAAATGAAGAAGATTTGCCAAATGTTCCTGCAAAATTGTTTGAAGAACTCAATAAATTATCGAAATACATAGCTACAAAATATAATTCTAAAGAACAAAAAACCTATGAAATTAACTGAAGAAGAAGAAATTTCATATCAAAATTAAAACGTTTGTCATATCTGTGAATGGTCTGCTTATGATTTTGGGTCAATTCAGTATGGTTTTACTCCTGATAGTTGGAAAGATAAGAGTTATAATAAAGTGAGAGATCATTGTCATTTAACCGGCAAGTTTCGAGGCGCAGCTCATGCATGTTGCAATCTAAATTTGAAATTTCCTCAGAATATTCCCGTTTTCTGCCACAATATGTCAAATTACGATACTCATTTGTACATAAAAGAATTGGCTAAACAATATGGAAATGTTGATTTGATTGCAAACACCGATGAAAAATATATAAATTATTCTGTAAATTCTGGATATGGCTATGAATTCGAAGGTGATAAGCCAAGAAAATTCATCAAGTTTTCGTTTGTAGACACGTTCAGATTCATGGCCTCGTCTATAGAAAAGTTAGCTAAAAATCTAAAGAGAGAAGACTTCAAACATACAAATCATTTTATACAAGATGGAAGAATATTGAATGAGATAATAGAAAGACAGCCAAATGACGACGACGAGATTTTTAAAATTCTATCTGGAAAAGGAATATTTCCCTATGAATTTATCGACAGTATTGAAAAAACTTGATTACACAGAAGAATTGAGAATTCAAGATTTCTATTCACTTTTGACAGATGAGAGCATATCTGAGAAAGATTTTCAACACTACTTAAATGTTTGGAACAAATTAAAAGAGAAAAATCTAGGAAATTACTCTGATCTCTATAACATTCAAGATGTTCTATTGCTCGCTGATATCTTTGAAAATTTTAGGAATATTTGTTTGAATTGCTATAAGCTTGATCCAGCACACTATCTAAACAGCTCCCAGTCTTGCATGGGATGCTATGTTAAAATTAACGAAGATAGAATTACAATTAATTAGTGATTATAATATGTATTTGATGATCGAAAAAGGTATTCGCGGAGGCATTTCTCAGTGTATTAAACGATATGTGAAAGCAAATAACAAATATTTAAAAGATTTTGATAAGACAAAGCCCGAAAACTATTTACTCTATCTCGATGCAAACAAACCTTTATGGGTATGGTCTTATGCAAAAACTGCCGTTTAGTGATATCAAGTGGATGGATCCTAAAACGGTATACAAAAGAAAAGTGGCAAGAAACAATTTTAGAACTCACTGGCGACGAAGATTATGGCTATATTCTCGAAGTCGATCTTGGATATCCAACAAATTTACACGAACATCACAAGGATTTACCTCTTGCTCCAGAAACATTTTAAAAACAAACTTTGCACAACTCTACTGGATAAAACTGAATACGTTGTTCATTCGAGAAATTTGAAGTTCTATTTGGAACAAGGTATGATTTTTGAAACATGTGAATAGAGTTATTGCATTCGATCAGAAGCCTTTTATGAAAGAATACATTGATTTTAACACAAACATGAGAACCAAAGCTACAAGCGACTTTGAAAAGGACTTTTATAAGCTGATGAACAACTCAGTTTTTGGAAAATCTATGGAAAATGTGAGAAACAGATGTGATATTAAGCTTGGAAATGAAGAATTTTCAATGAAACAAGCTAAGAAAACAAATTTCAAATGCTTTAACATCTTTGACGACAACTGTATAGCGAGTCACATGTACAAACAAAAGGTTAAATTTAACAAACCGATTTACATAGGATTTTCAGTTCTCGACCTCTCAAAATTGCTAATGTACGAGTTTTTATTACAACAAATTAAAGAAGTTTGATCCAGATTTGAATCTGTGTTACATGGATACAGACAGTTATTTTCTAGAATTGAAACGTGATCCTTACAAAATTATTAAAGAAAATATAGATGACTTTGATACAAGTGATTATCCAAAAGACCATGAATGTTTCACTACTAAAAATAAGAAGGTAATAGGGAAATTCAAAGATGAGTTAAATAGCGAAGTTTTAGAAGAATTTTGTGGTTTAAGGTCTAAGATGTACTCGTACAAATATCTAGATAAAAACCCAGTTAGGTGTAAAGGAATTAAGAGAAGCGTTGTAAATAAAACAATAAATATCGAAAACTTGAAGAGATGTTTGTTCGAAGATAAAGAAGAATTTAGGGAGATGACAGTAATCAAAAGCTATAAACATGAGTTGTACACCGTTACTATAAACAAGTTAGCACTGAACGCTAAAGATGATAAGAGAATTGTCCTAGAAAATAAGATCGATACAGTACCGTATGGATATAAAGGCGAAATTAAAACAGATATTTTAGAAGAGTTAAACAAACTTGGAAACTTTGATATGTAAATGGAAGATGATTTAATTCACTGTCACAAGTGTAAAAAGAAAACGAAAAATATAGATTCTAAGATTGTTCAAACTCAAAACGGATTGTATAGAATTGCAGCAAAATGTTCAAAATGTAAGACAAACAAGAGTAAGTTTATAAAGAATCCAAATCCAAAACCTGTTAAGCAAGAATTGAAGACTAAAGATGAGATAGAGATTGAAGCTCGAGAAATTCATGCACCAGTACGAAAAAAGTTTAAAAAGAGAAAAATTATAACTTTAGGAATTGACGATTTATGGGCAGCAGATTTAGTTATAATGTCTAACTATTCAGATCAAAATGATGGATTTAAGTATATGTTAAATGTTATTGATACTTTCTCAAAATATGCTTGGTCAAGAGCTATCAAAAGAAAAAACGGCAAGGATGTTTCAAAAGCTTTCGAAGATATAGTAAAAGATGCTATAAAGATCGGACATAAACCTCCGAATCTTCTTCATACAGATAAGGGTTTAGAGTTTAAAAATAAAGAATTTAACGATGTTTTGAGAAAATACAACATTAAGATTTATCATACTGAAAATGAAGAGAAATCAAGTATTGTAGAGAGATATAACAGAACTCAAAATGAGAGAATGAAAGTAATTTTTGAGATTAATAAAAACTTTAAATGGATCGATATTCTTCAAAAAATCGTAAACAATTATAACGATACAGTTCACAGCACAATCAAAATGAAGCCCAAAGACGTAGATAAAGATGCAAAAAAGGAGTTATTAGAGACCGTTTTCAAGTATATTCCACCAGAAATTCACACAAAAACTAAATTTAAAGTCAATGATCATGTAAGAATTGTTAGTAAAAAACAAACATTTTCGAACAAATATAAGAACAACTGGTCAAGAGAAATCTTTGTGATTTATCAAATTAATAACACAGATCCTGTAACTTATAGTATAAAAGATTTAAATAATGAAGAAATAACCGGAAAGTTTTATGAATATGAATTGAAGAAGTCAAAACTGTAATATAAATTTTCTATATATAAATGGCGCATCAAAAGAAATGTACAAAGTGCAAAGAATTTAAAGATTTAAATGAATTTTATAAAGATAAAAATAGGAAAGATGGAATGCATTATAATTGCAAAGATTGTGAAAGGGAATATCATAAAGAATTATATGATAAAATAGAAAAATTAACTTTGGAAGATAAAGAATGTCTTAAATGTAAAGAAACTAAAAAAATTTCAGAGTTTAATAGTGATCACTATAGTAGAGATAAGAAAGACTCATATTGTAAAGATTGTGTAAAGAAGAATCTTCATAGATTATATTATGAAGATACTCATTGTGAATGTGGAAGAATTATAAAATGGTTTAAATAACTATGAAAAACATTTACAAACCAAATATCATAAGTTAAGAGTTTTTAATAAAATTTAGTAACATTTTCATCGTGTAATAATTTTTTCTATATAAATGGAGTCTCAAAAGAAATGTACAAAGTGTCAAGAAGAGAATAGAAAAGACTGTTATTGTAAGGAATTATATGATAAAATGAACAAATTAACTTTAGAAGAGAAAAAGTGTTACTTTTGTAAAGAAATTAAAAATATTTCTGAATTTAATAACTGGCAGTATAGTAAAGATAGAAAAGATGCTTTTTGCAAAGATTGTGCTAAAAAAATTTTCAGCGAAAGTTATAAAAACGAAATGCCTTGTGAATATGAAAAAAAAATTCTACGATGGTTACCTAGTTATGCTAAACATTTACAAACAAAATATAATAAATCGAGAGTTTTTAGTAAAATTTAGAAACATTTTCATCGTGTAATTTAGATATTCTATAAATCAGTCGAGATTCTGCCATATTTGTAGTAAAATGATTTCCGTTGTATAAAATATTCAAAGATTCTTTTCATTTGGTTGTAGAGATTTATACTATTTGGATCTCCTTGTCTTAATAAAATTTCCATTTCTGGGTAATCAATTTCAAGTTCTTTCAATCTTTTCGGTATTTCTCTCTTTTGAGCTCTGATAACGTAATACGGATATTCCCACATGTGATTCTTCTTAATTAATACAAAAACATGGTGTTTTTTCTTATCAAAATCTTTACAAACAATGTCTGGTTTCATTAAGTCAATTTTTACACTTTGTTTTGCGATTATTTCCGTTTTTATTTCATCTTTAATTTGCAAGTGTTTAACTTCGTCCTCGAAAACAAATATTTAATCTTGTTTTCAAGTTTGTACTCACCAAATTTACGAATACTTGGCAAAACTTCTTCTAAAACCCAATCTTGAAACATTTCTGCTATTTTCATTTTAGATTTCAAGATTAAAGAATATATGCCTGCTTCATTAATGAAAAACAGCGTTTTTTTGAAAGTTTTGAAGGCGGGGGCGAATCACCCCTACCTTCAGAATGTATGTTTTCGAAGCTTTTTTTTTTATATTTTTCTTTAACATGTTCTTTAATTGCTTTCTTCGTATCTTTATATTCTAACACCTCTGCAACATCTTTAGCCTTAAACCAAAATTCATTATTTTCGTCAACAATTGTAAAGATATGTTTGCTTTTAAATCTAAGTTGATTATTGAGTAGGTCTACAACTGACTCCATTTAGATAGAAAAGAAATTTAACTAGTAATTTTTATTTTGAGAATGAAGGCCAGATTCATTGATAAAAACAGGGTCAGGATGAAGATTGTTAAGGGGCCATTCGAATAGCCCCTTGTTTTTTAAGTAAAAATATTGAATTTTGTCATCATCATCAACTCATTTTTATTCCTTTTTCAATCTTAAATGTATTGTTGTTTTACTCTCAGTATTTAATAAATTTCCCTCAGAGTCTTGTATAGTTAGAACGATTTTTTTGAATTCTTTTAATATTTTTTCTAATTGGAATATAATCGATTTCATTCGGTTTTTCACTGATTTTTGATCCATAAGCAACATTTGGGAAAAAAAGTGTACAAAATTTCAGATTCTTTGTGTAAATGTTCGGTATGATTTTCAAAACTAGGTTCAACGAGATTGCAGTGCACTTCAATTACATCAAACGGTCTAAATTTTGGCGTTTTATTTCCTAAATATACCTGATTTGGCTCAATAGTTTCTTGAACAAACCCTAACAATTCTACAATAATTGCTGAAAACATTATTCTTACTGGTGATTTTATTTGAATTTTATTAGAGAGATAATTTTTTTGCATTTCAAACTTGTTTTCGTCAAAGTTTAAAGATTTATCTGATTGTTTGAATGTTTTCAGATAATTTTGAAGGGAATTTTTTATTTGATCGAAAGTATAATATCCTTTGTTTAAACCATAGTATTTTGTTATGTTCTTCTCACTAAATCCTATGCAATAAGGAGAACTTTCACTAATATTTATTACAAAATTGTCAGAATAAAAACCGCTTAAACCGATAAAATAATTTGATTCTTCCTCTAAGTGTATAGGATGTTCCAAGTTTAAAAAATAATTGAGAGCTTTCTGAAGTCAACTTGAACAGCTTCATTTTTGCAAGCGTTGCTTCAAGATGAAAATCTTCTATTTAAATGGAGAAATTTTTAAAGCAAAAAGATCAGATAAAACTTCAAACGTTTGAAGAAAATAAGAAAGATCAACCAATCAGATTGTTAATTGTTGGTTCAAGTGGATGTGGAAAAACAACTTTATTATTGAATTGTATCTACAATAGGTTGATTCCTTATTCTAATTTGTATGTTTTTAGTAAATCTTTAGAACAAGACGCCTATAAAAAATTACAAGAAAGATTTGAAAATATTGAGAAAAACTTAAACAAAAAAATATCACATTTTTATAATGCTTCTGAGGACATAGTTCCGTTAAGCGAATGTAAACCCAATTCGTTAATCGTTTTTGATGATTGTATTTTAGAAAATCAAGACGTTATTAAGGAATACTTCGTAATGTCCCGTCACAAAAACATATCTTGTATCTATCTTTCCCAATGCTTTTCAAAGGTTGATAAACAAGTTATAAGAAATAACCTGAATATGTTGTGTATTTTTAAGCAAGATGATCACTATTCGAGAAAGATTTATAACAATTATGTGGGATCTGATATGAGTTTTAACCACTTTATTGAGTTATGTGATAAAATTTGGAAGGAAGACTACGGATTTTTAACTATTAATCTAACTTTGAAGCCTAAAAATGGTAAATATCTGAATAAATTTTCTAATATAAATGCTGCTCAGTGGTCTCGATAAAATATTTGTTACAATTATTTTTATATTATCTTTAATTTTTATTTACATTATGAAAATAACAGAAAAACGGTAAATCTGTTCACGTTCCACGTTCACGTTCCACGTTCACGTTCCACGTTCACGTTCATGTTTCACGTTCATGTTTCATGTTCGTGTTTACGTTTCACGTTCATGTTTTACGTTCGTGTTTACGTTTCACGTTCGTGTTTCACGTTCCACGTTCACGTTTTACGTTCCGTGTTCACGTTTCGTGTTCACGTTTCCACGTTCCACGTTTACGTTTCAAAATTTTCCTAAATAAATGGCGAACGTAACTTCAGAAGAAGCAAAAAAACTTGATCAAATAGAAAAGAAATTAATCAAAGAATTTAAAGAACAGATTCGAATTGATGAAAAAGAACAAGAATTTATTCAAAAAATTAATCAACCTGTAACATCTGCAATAAAAAATGTTGAGGGCAAAATTGAAAATGTTTTAAGCGATAATCAAAATTTGATGAATTTGGTTCCAGTTGTACGACAATTTGCTGATATTTCGATACCAGAATCTGAGTTTGAATTGCCAAAATTACCATCTTCAACACCATTTAGACCTCGAATCATTGAAGACTCTACCATAGTTGAACCAATAAGTCCTGGAACAACGGATATAATAATTGGTGAAATTGGTAAAAAATTTCTTCCTAGAGCAAAGGATGATAAATTTGGTTTGTATTGGGATAAAAAAAAGAAAAGTTTTATGATTGGAAATTTGCCCGTTAATTTTGAACATAATGATATAATTATTGAAGATAAAACATATAAAGGAACTCAAGGTTTATGGAGATTATTAACAGGCACTGATGTTCCAAAAGACGGTTTATATTCTGAAGAAGACTTGAAAAAGTATACAGAAATTTTATGGAAATCTGATTCAATTTACAAAAATAATGATCCATCAACTAAGAAACCAAAGTCAAGTAAAGGTAAAAATATCTCAATTTGATTAAACCAATTTGGGAAAAACGAATCGAAGGATCAGGTGTAAGAAAATACAGTGATAATAAGATTGAATACAGATATATCGACGATTTGACAAAACTCGATGGAATTATAAATTATATTTATGCTCAAGAAAAGGCTGGAAACAACAATTTTTTGAACGAAAAGAAAGCGATTAAAGATTTTATTTCGAACAAACTTGATGAAATGATTGAAAAACCTGATGGAATTAAATATTTAAAACGAGTTTTGCCGGCAATAAGTTCATCTATGATTGAAGGTAGCGGACTTTTGAATGATTTTATCAACAATTTACCTTTTGAATTACACGTACCAACTTATCAGTATCTGGGGCCTGGCACAAAACTCGAAAAAAGACTAAAAAGAGGAGATACTGGTATAAATAAATTAGATCAAGCTGCTATGGAACACGATATTTTTTATGCAAAACATAGAGACACAAATTCCAGACATATAGCAGATAAAGTTTTGCAAGATAAGGCAATGGATAGATTTTTATCAAAAGATGCTAGTTTAGGTGAAAGATTTGTTGCGCTTTCCAACAGCTGGAGCAATGTTTTTGAAGAGAAAACTAGGAATGGGAATCGAAGAGAACTTGAAATTTTAACTATATAAATGGAGGTGAACGTAAATTTCAGCAAAAATCAGAAAGAAAAAATAAAATCCGCTTTTAAGAAGAAAATACCCGTTAGTATTAAATTTAAAATAGATCAACTAAAAAATGGCGAAGATAAGATATTTTTAACAAATAGACAATACAATAAACTCGAAAAACATAAGAAAAACAATAAAGGAACCAGAATAGAATTTTCTTATAATCAGTTGAAAGAACTTAAAAATGGTGGACTTTTGAAAGATTTATTAGATTTTGGAGAAAATATTCCAGTTGTTAAAAATGTTGTTCCTTATGTTCGTAAAGCTGCTCCAATCGTTAAAAAGGATGTGATTCCTATTGTTCGAAACATTTTAAATTGGTTAGATAAAGAGTTGGAAGATGTTACAGGATCTGGATTAGAATGAAAAAAACTTTGAATTACGTGAAATCAAACATTGAAAAAAAAAATTTAAACCTTTAACATTCGGGGAATTGGAAGAAATCTGCAAAAATATTAAAACATTTTAGAGGAATCTTCATGAGAGATACATTACCTGAAAAAGTTAAGAAATTTGAATGTGGAATTGTGAATTTAGACTCGATTATGGGAAGTGGAACGCATTGGATTTGTTATTATAAAAATGATAAGAATGCATGTTATTTTGATTCGTATGGAAGAATTGAGGACAAACCACCTATAGAATTGATTAAATATTTGAAAAAAATCAAGCGTCTACTACAATGATTCTCAGATTCAAGACTATAAAGATCCCCCAATTTGTGGTCATTTATGTGTTTTTGTGTTGAATGAACTGAGTACTGGTAAAGATTTTAAAGAAGTTGTTAACAAATTATTACTTAATAAATATGGATTCACAAAATATTTTTGACGTATTTGGAACACAAATTATTCAAAATGTAGATAATAGTTTGAATTTTGATAGTTTGAGAAATGAGTTTGATAACAAGTTAGAAAATTTATTACAAAACCTTCCAGATTCAGATATGTTTGCTGTCGAGATTGAAGATTTTAAAGCAGAATATGATAACAAACTTGCAAATTTCATGAGTTCAAATGAAGTTGCTGATAAAATAAAAACATTGGAAAAAGAAGTTGATGATGGTGTAAAAAAATTATTTACCAATTTAATGTCTCATATCGAAAAAGCTGATAAAATTACTGAAGCGATCAAAGTTGAAAAGAATTATGTTAGTTTGGCTAATAAAAAAAGAATTGTCGGTGTTCGACCTGGTATTGACAAACATGATGTTGTTGTTAAAGAACAAATTTTAAAACCTCTAAAATTATCAGAAAACATCGATATTGTTGATTTACATGATCCGAATGTTAAAAATGCCTTAGATTTTAAAGGAAAAAGAATTAGCAGTGTTAGTAAAGGAATTAATCCATTTGATGTTGTTGTAATGATTCAATTAGAAGATCCTATTAAAATGTTTAATGAACTAAAACAAAATTATGAGAATCATAAACAGCATGTTAAAGATTTTACAACAGAAGTCTATGACAAGTTAGAAGCCAGAAATAGAAGATCAGTAGACGATGTTGGTGAATTACTTGATAAAGTAAATAAACTAGAAGAAAACTTTAATACATATAAAAATAATGTTAATGAATTAGTTGGTGAAGTAATTAACAAAATTCTGGAAGATTTTGATACACATTTCAATGAGAAAGTAAACTTTTTTGAAAATTTTGGTACACGTTTCAATGAGAAAGTAACACATAATAATGAATTACTTAAAAGAATAGATAATCAATACTCTTTATATCTCGATAAAGTAAATAAACTAGAAGAAAACTTTAATACATTTAAAGAAGATGTTAATAAAACTTTTGAAAATATTGATAACAGATTTAATGGATTAGGCGGCTATGATGACTAATTTTCCTTATATAAATGGCGCTCATATACTGTGTGAGGTGTTAAGGCAAAAACTGAAACAAATGATATAAAATACTATGCAAACATCAATGGAGTTAAGAGAATATCTGGAAAATGTGCTGAATGTAACTCAAAAAAGAGTCAATTTATAAAAACTTGATTTTGAAATTTTTTCCTAATAAATAGAGATGGCGGGACATTACAGTGCTTTCGATCTTTTTATCATGCAACACGAAAGAGATTTGAAAAAAGAACATTGGGATGACATTTCTCAAAAATATGAATTATCCGAAGATATGTTGAGATTATACGTAAACAAATTGAATTGGTATAACATTGCAAAATATCAAACTCTGTCCCCAGAGTTCATTCAAGAAAATATACATTATCAATTAAAAGATCATATGTCTGTTCTTTGTCTCTATCAACACTTGAGTATAAAGTTTTTGGATGAAAATAAAAATACAGTTGATTGGAACAATATTATAGATAGCGGTTACTATCCTGTGCAAATTTTATTGAAATATGTGACCGAGATCGCAAAATTTAAGGAAGAGAATCCTGAATATGGACGAAGTAGATCATTAAAAAATGACTCTAATTTATATCTTTTCTTATAAAAACGTACATTAGATCGATGAAAAAATGATACATGATGTTTAAAATTTCTAAATTTTCTCTTATTAAATGGCGGACTACAGAAAATATGCTAGTGATATTGAAAGGGCGGAGTTTAAAAATTTCTATCCAATTAGTAAACAACATTTGAATGAACCGAATAAAAGAACTGAGTTTAATATTGATTTTGGAGATAACTTTTGCTCGTCTAACTTCCAGTTTTATATTTCTGGAACTTTAACAAAACAAGATGGTCAAGCATATCTTGGAACTGATAATGTTAGATTAATCGATAATTTTATACCGTTTTTATTTTCTAAGATTGAAGTAAGAAAACACAATAAATTGATAGAAGAAGTCGAAAACTGTGGCCAATTAAGCACAATTAAAGGAACTATTTCGTATTCAAAAAGTGATGTTATTTCTCAAACTTCTAATGGCTTTGAATCAGATTTTAAATTTGGTGTTTTTGAAGCAGCTGGAAATTTATCTCATTTTGGATTAGGATTTTTTAAAAATGTTACTATTCCGATCTATAAAGGAGGATTTTATCTAAGTTTTATAAGAGCAGAAGACGATGATGTGATTCTGAAGACTGCAACTGGAAATGTTATGCCTGTTGATGGAAAAATAACAATTACAGATTTTTTTATTAGAGTTCCAATGATTGATTATAAAACCACGAGTAAAATTAGATTGATTGATGAAATTACAAAAAGTCAAAACATTATGTTTAATTTTCTATATTGGCAATGTATTGAACAAAAAGGTATTTCCGGAACAACTTATTCGTTCGATATTACAAACATTTATAGAAATATCTTCAATCCCAAGTTCGTTATTATAGGTTTTCAAACAGATAGACAGAATAATCAAGAAAAAAATCCTTCAAAGTTTGATAGTTTGGATGTAAAAAATATCAGATTAAAATTGAACGGTTCTTATTATCCAGATGAATTACAAAATTTAAACATTTCCGGAGGTCTTTTCAGAATCATGTATCAGATGTATCAAGATTTTAAGAAAGTTTACTGTAATAATAAGGAAATGTATTACAATCCTAAAGAATTTTTAGCGAATAGACCTATTTATGTCATTGATACAACAAAGAGTATGACAAATATTTCTGGTTCAAAGAACGATATAATTATCAATATGGATTTTCAAAAAGCTGTTACAAACTCGACATGTTATGTGGTTGTGGTTTCTGAGAAATTTTTTAGCCTATGATGTGATTAAGAACGATATTAGAGAAATTCAGTAAAAATCGCGTTATTTTCACTATTATTCGTCGGATAGTTTTAAAACTTTACAGAATTGTTAAAGACATTGATAAAAGTATTCATTTTAAAATTGCAGTAAAAAACTTTGAAAAATAGTGATGATATTAGGAAAAAAACTATTTCAAGGTCATGGACCGGAAGTGATGATTTTACAAAATACTTTAATATTTACTGAACCTATATACCAAATTTCATCAGAAAAGCTCCAATAGTTCTCTAGATATAAGAGTTTAAATATAAGGGATGATTGGGGTAGATTTTGAACATTTTGTTATTTTCATGAAATTTTAAGTAGAACTCGCTTGTTTTTGAAGTATCAGATTTGTCTGATAATTTTTTATATTTTTTATGAATATTAAGAAATAGGGGATGATTTCACCCTTATGGATAAGTTAAGTCGAAAGAGTTAAGTATTTACTATATGTGTACCAAATTTCATTAAAATCGGTTGAGTGGTTTTTGAACAACAAGGTTTGAAAGAAATATTGATATATACTTATTTAATATACATTGGAAACTATAACAGTTCTAGGGAATTGAGACATTTCATTTTAACATGTTGGTAACACTACATCTCGTCTTCATCTCTTGCTGGGCGTTGGCCACGTATAGCTAGCCATGTGTGATCCTCCTCTATTTTAACGAAATTTAACAAGATATATCATTATTTAGAAGATTCTAATGTATTTGCAAGTTGAAGAAAGAAGATATGGACTTTATAAAGTAAGAAGATTGCTGTGAAGATCTGTGTTTCTTGTTAAAAGTGAAGTGAAGTGTTCCACTGGGCGTTGTCCTTCATATTTAATAAGTTTCTATTATATTCTCGAAGAAAGACATTACAAGAAGATTGTGTGTTGAATTTGTGTAAACATTCTAAACTGTGATAAAAACATTGTGTGAAAATAGTGTTCATTTGTAATACAGAATTAAGTGTTTTTACAGTGATTTCATTGTCGCACACGGCGTGTGCAAAGCAAGGTCATTGTTTGGTGTCACTACTGTCCTTGTACCACACACGGCGTGCGCAAAGCAAGGTCAAGCGTTAGTGGTACAAACGCTCTCAGCAGACGTCACAAATCTAGAGTTGATTGAAATAAAACATATGATACCTTTCTTCTTATCCCATTCCCAATTTCTTAGAAGTTAAGTAGATATCGCAAAAACACGCACACTAACAACACTCATTTTGTTTGTCTTTAACAATAATTGATTAAATTCATGTTATTCTCTTTCATTCCTTCTAATACTTCAAAAATATACTCTTTCGCCACTGAAAAATCTCGATTTCTTCCGGAATAATCTTTGTAATCATAGACAAAATATCCTAAATAGTTGTACAATAGAATGAAATTATTTATATTTATCTCTGTTGTAGAAATGTAAACATAAACATTTGTGCTAAAAAATTTATATCTCGGTAGACTTAGTTCCATAATCTCCATTTATAAAAAAATCTTTTTTTGTTTAAATGGAAGAGTACAATGCCAACTGTTACAAGTGTTATAATAGAGGAGAAATTATTGATAAAAAATATTTAGTTTGTAGAGGTTGTAATTTAATTTTGTACGAAAGACCTAAACCTAAGAAATTACGAAATAAACTAACACATTTGAATAATCTGCTTATAAAATTACAATACGGAGATGAAAAACAAACAAAATTTGTTACAGAATTTAGAAAACAGAATAAAAATTTTTACTTATCTCTTGGAACCGTTGAAAAAATTATTTTCCTTTTCAAAGAATACATTAGGTTTGTAGGTATCGATACACACGTTTATTATGAAAAGATATTACCTGTATTTTTTCATTATCTGGATGTTGAATTTGTCTACGATTTTAAGCCTGAAATCTTTGATGATTTTATAGTACATTTGGAGAAATTAAACGAAGAACCTCGTGAAAAGAATGCGGTTTTACTCACATTCTCCCCGACTTCTCGAGCGATTGTTAGCAAATTTCATTTTTTCCGTCTTTAAATTTTTTCTATTTAAATGGAGTTCTTGAAAGAGTTAAATGATATTGGAGAATGTAAATTCAAAGAGTATAAGAAGTTAAATGAATTGGAAGAAAGGAAGAAACATAGAATCTTGAATTTGGAGAGAAAATGAAAGATAAATTCGGGTTTACAATAATTGCTGAGTTGGAAGATTGTAAAGTACACTTGCCGAACAGATTTTTGACTGTTTTGGATGAGAAAAAGATTAAAGAATTAAACAAAAATGAAAAATTACACTTGGTTGTTACTGGAAAGAAGACTATTAAAGATAAAGACTGTGTTACTATCAATTTTGTAGAGTAGAAGATTTTTCGTCGTAGCAGACATTTCAAATAGATTGATTTGACAGCTCAAGAAAGTAGAAGCAAACAGCTATAGATTCGGTAATTTTTCATTCGTGAGTTACAGATTCGTTTATTGTCCTTTAAACAGTATTTTTCATTGATTTACCGTCTGTCCCAAAAGTGAGCTAGAACCGCCTTACTGTTTGATTTTACAGATTCGTTTATTGTCCTTTAAACAGTATTTTCCCTTGATTTTCTGTCTGTCCCAAAAGTGAGCTAGAACCGCCATATTCATATCTACTTATATATATATATATATATATATATATATATATATATATATATATATATATATATATATATATATATTAATGTAATGAAAGTAACTAAAACCCTTTTAAAAATTCTTTTATTACATACGTGTTTCGAATTTTTAAACCATCATCAGTGTACATTAACCTCTAAATAAATAAATAATAAACAATTAGATATACACATGTGGACCTTTTAAACATATGTTAAATTTAAACGACACAGTTGTAATTTTCTTATTAGTAATCTGTATTTAATATTTGAATTTTTTCAAAAATTGGATTTGTCTTATTTTTCAGATGACTATTTAAAATTTTATGAGGATCTTTATTATAATTTAGATAGATATGTAACTCTTCTTTTGTGTTAACTTCTCTCCTTTCCTTTCGATGTGTAAAATTTCCATGTTCTTTTCAATATTTGTGTAGTTATGGTCAGTCTCCAATAAGTGCTCAGCTTGATTTTATTGTAGACATGTTATTTGTTTTCAAAGCTTGTATGTGTTCTTTAAACCTTTTATTAAATTTCTTTCAGTTTGCCCAATATAATAGCTTTCACAGTCACTACAGTTAATTTTGTATACTCCAGATTGTTTGTATAATTCTTTCATTTATAACTGTTTAGTTACTTTCATTACATTAATATATATATATATATATATATATATATATATATATATATATAAATATATATATATATTAATGGTAGCACATTCACCCGGCAAGTGAGAGATCCGGGTTCGACTCCCGGCGGAGCGAGTACTTTTTGTGATTCAATGTTTATTGAAATTAAATAAATATATATATATTGCTTTTTATTAAATATCTGTATAATCTTATACTTTTATAAGAATTAAATGTGTATGTGTACCTACAATACTGGTCTTAGATGGGCTAGGCCCATTCAGAAATTTAGAATTTGTTATGCCCTTAAAATTATCTCGATGATAAAATGGATTTTCAGACGTGATATTCTTCTTCAGCATTTAACAGATTTTTACTGATTCGCAAACAAATTTAAATGTGGGTTGATGAAATAATAAATAATGGAGGTTCACATAAGAGTAAATCCTGTTTCAGTGCGATTAAAAACAAAATTAAAGTTGACTATTCGTGTTAAAAGTTTACACCTCCAGAGCCACACAATACATTTACATAGAAACGGTAATGCAATTTTATTCTTGGGATTTTAATTACCTCACCCAAGGCTTGCATACAGCTGCGCTCGTCACTGACATTACCTTAAGTTAATTATAATTTCTACTACCGGAATTAAAATAACCGACTATTGTGTAGCCGGGTATTTGTAGCTTTATGATAAAAAGTAATTTATAAATTGCTATTTCTAGTTATATTCCTATCTATGCAAAGTATTTTATGTTAAATTAAACAAGATGTAGGATGTAATGAAATGAATTTATATGTTCATTGTTGTATTCAATATATGAGTAATTTAAAATGTATTTGTTAAATATTGTTTGGGATAATAAATGTGGAAATATTTTAGAATTTAAATAGTGATGTCAAAATATAGGTAAAATAAATAATCTAATTTCTCAAGAAAAGGTCGGCAGATGTAGGATGTTACAGTAAGGCAGCAGGTATTTCTAGTAGTCGACTTTAATAAGAATAGGGGTATATTTGAAGTTGACAATGAGTCTGTCCCTCTGGTGTTGTGTTGAGATTGAATAGTCGAAGGCTAATCAAATGCTTCGGTCATAGTTAGCTGGTTAAGGGAAGGGGTAGGTATAAGAAGCTCGTAAACGGTCTTCTTCGTGTCATTTTGAGTATTATTTTGGGGTTTATTTTTTGGTGTTTCGATTTAACTTATTGCTCTACAAGTCTGTGTAGGATTTTGCGCGTTTTATATTTTAATTGTGATTTTCATGTGAGAAATTCGTTTTAAAGTAGCTTTCTTTTACAGGGATTATTGTATTATTTTGATACAAATAAGAAGATTTGAATTCAGTCAATAATAAACGTAAGTTTTCAATGATGCGCGTGCGCGCATGTGTGTGTGTACAGAGTAAGCATTTTCTCTCACTCGTTTCGTGGATTGAGTAATCCGGATTATATAAAGGTTAATTTCGTAAATTGAGAATTTAGTTCTCCCATTGTTTGAAAAAAACACTTATTTCCTGGATTGGGATCCCCGTGGAGCGAGTAAACATTTCGGATGATTTCCAAATTTGGCTATTGCGAGTAACGTATACATACATTTGATAGAACAGATGACGTATGTTCTATAATAACAAGGAGACCCCTGTATATTTAGTGTAGTGAAAGTCATTGTAAAGTGTACAATCTTAAAATATATTTTATAAACATATGATTTGAAAATTTTTTATTTTTAAGAATATTATTTTCAATATATATTTATCACATTTTCCAGGGATTTTACATGCAATTTCCTAGACTGGTTCGAATGAATTATACTTCTTTCGTCAATGTCGGGTAGTTTTATTTGCAACAATCAAAGTTATGGCACTGTTATTTTTTCCGCCCTTAGTATCCTTGGTGAAATTGTTAAGATTTTGCCATATTTCCCAGATCAAGAAAATATACATACTTAGACATCTGTCAAAGACATTTAATACGAGTTTTATACCGTTATTAAGATTATAGTAAAAGTTAGATAGCAACCTTTTCTTTGATATCTGCTTTACAGTATTGACCAAGCAATGCACTTAATATTTGCTCAAATATCCAGTTAAAGTATATATTTACTACATTTTATAATTTTATTATCTAGATATTCTCTTAATCTGTACCCAACAGCGGTTGAAAAAAAAATTAAATAAGATGTGTTGTTACTATCAAGCTTAGTTAATAGATTGAACACATTAATAATTAACATTAACATTAATAAAATAGATTAAATGTAAGCAAACTGAAAATATTGGTTAAAGTAATTAAATACGAGTGCGCTCGCATACCAATGTCTACACAGAACAGTTTAATTTAACAGGCTCTTTCAATTAATGACGTGTTTGCTGTATTGAAAGTTTAGAAACCAAGGATCTCGTAAGTTGACAGACCAGTGGGGTACGTATCTCGGAGGATTGATCGAAATAAAAATAAGCCTATGTGTTAACCAGACACCCTAAACAGTCCATATACAATTTTAGTACAACCGGTCCAGTAATTTTTAAGTGCTTGAGTAACACAAACACGAACACAGTCTTTAAAACTATATCATTAGATTTGTTTTTTATAATAGTATGGATATTGGTGAGAGTTATGGATTAATAACAACTTTTGACCAAATTTAAATAAAAACTTGGCAGATATAAATATCAGGAGGTGGTTACTTTATGCTTCATTTTATGATCGAATCTCTGAAATAGAGCACAAGCATCCTACACAAGTTTAGTATTCAGCGTATACATAATTTTTATTACCCAGGACAAGTAAGACTGGTGGTTCAGCCTACCCACATGGACAAAATCTTAACCAACTTGAATCACTTACCATAAAAGTCAGTTATGGCACATTTGATATTTTATATCCTAATGAAATGTGAAGTAAGTGTTTTCTTTACACTTTATAAATTGTCACGCAATAAACCTGGAATTGTTGCACAATACCACTAGAAGTGGAAGTC
This sequence comes from Homalodisca vitripennis, assembly GCF_021130785.1. NCBI lineage: Eukaryota > Metazoa > Arthropoda > Insecta > Hemiptera > Cicadellidae > Homalodisca > Homalodisca vitripennis. The sequence continues at coordinate 16,764 of NW_025778878.1, read as the reverse complement.
GTATTGTGTAGACAATAACATTTTGTTGGTGTGGTTCTGAGTGTCAATGTAAACAAACAACTTCTTACTTAGAAAACTTATTGCAGTTGATTGAGCCAGATAATACAACAGTGCGTAATTTCTTTTACATTTACACGCTATTAAAAAATCGAAATCTGAAATACTTAGACTTACTATTTATTATACCTGATGTGATAATGTTTTTGCAGTATTACCAAAATTTTTCGTTTCCGTGGTTTTGGCTGATGTGCATATACTTTATTGTTGATTGAATAAGTGTTATTATACAAAACAAACCATTTAAGCTCTGCATATTTGGAGTTATTATTTAAATTGTAGTAAATTAGCTATTTTAAACTGTTATGTTTTATAACCTGAGGTTTTTTTGTAGGTAGAGCTCAAAAAATTAAAAACGTGATATAAATATAAAACGAATATTGTTTAAATTATGCATATACCTATTGTTATGATTCCATTCTTTATCCAACATTTTAATATTATATTATAATATTTGTATATAATACGGATAGGATAATCCTGAAAAAAGCTTCAGACATTAAAAAAATGCTTACAAATCGAGGGAAATGAGGCTGCGATTTTGGGACATTTAACTGCCTATTTCAGAGATATACGACATTCTACACGTGAAAATGGACGAGAGGTTAGCAGTTAGTATAATTTGTGATGGCTGAATGACTTTGTATACTAGGCCCTGAATATGAATACCTGCGTCGAAGAACCTTAATGATAACCAGAGAGATTACCGAAATGATATAGATTAAAGTAAGGAATTTAAATAATTTTTGAGGATATTAATTATTACTCGGGTATATTAATAGCTTCTGGATATATATGTTGGGTCATGACGTTATTAAGATGTTTATTGTTAGTGCACGGCACTCTTAAAAATAGTTAATATTGAAAAAAAGTTTTCCAGAAAAATATTATAAAAGTTTCCAAGAAAAATATGATAAAAGTTTTCAGCCTTAAACATTAAAAATCAGAAATATTTATGTATAGAAATGTTTCATTGATACCCTTAGACACAAATTCCTAACATCCCAGAAAACAGCCGACTGGTGTTTAATACATCATATTGTAACTTGTTGGCTTATTATAGATACCTAAATATGATAAGAGGTATTTGGATTTTACATAAAATAGTTACTTGAATTTTTTTAGTATTTCATGATTGCCTTTAACATAAGTTTACAAACCGTATTTGATTGTAGTTAGCAGTTGGCAAACTCAATATTTTAATTAAATATTGGGTAAACCTTTCTAAGAACTAACTATTAATAACCCAAAGTTTCCCAACGTAAACTTGTGGTTTAGAAGAGGCTTTAGAAATGAAAATGTTTTAGACAAATTTAAATGCACCATTTCCTTTCATACAAAATTCAAATTACCTACTTCAAAATATACGAAGCCTCACCAAGTTTCTAATCCAACAGGTATTGACGGTTAAATTTACTATATTGGTGTAAGAAAAGTCAGAAAGTAAGGAAATAGTAGGAATATGGGAAGGTTTCCTAGAAAACCGCTGATATTAATAATAGTTTACTGTTCTACTGTTCTGTTTATTCCTCCACGCATGCCGTTTCAGTTAAATCCAGTTTTTATCGTGCATAAGTTATTTGAAAGATCCAAGAATTGTTAAAAAACATATCCGAGCTTCAAACATGACAAAGCAAAACGTGTCACGCACTCCTATTGATCTTTATACAGTATAAAGACTGTGTGGTACTAAAAGAGCAAGCAAGTTATAATTCTCGTCTTAACTGTTAAGCTACATGTTAAGCTTAATCTTAATGTTCCTCATCCAATAAATATTTAACCTCAACTGTTAGCACATTAAAATAGAAACTAATTTCTTATGGCTTATAATTTTGTGAAAGGGGTTAAGATTTGTTTTTCTAATGTTAATGCATTTTTTGGATGCTTTCTTTGAAATATATATACCACCAAGTATTTAAATTTTGGACCAGTTAGAGTCCTACAGTCTGAATTAAAATTTTGGTGGTCTTAACGATCCAGGTTCTTCTGAAACCCACTAAAAATGAAATCTACCTTAATCTTCTGGATTGCAACCCATGGGATCTTCTGAATTACGGGTTTTCTTTTAAAGAAAATCTATTAAGAAACAAAGATATTACGGCTGGTGCTGTGTTATGGTCAAAGTCACAATAAAGAAAGTTAACCTAAACTAACTGACCACCCTTACCTGCACACATAAAGCTTCCCTTTAGCCAAGAACAAATGTTTTTGATTTTCAACTACAAAAATGTACTGTTAGAATACTATCATTAATCTCCTTTACACTAGATTTAGCTGTCATATAAGATGTGCATTAAACTGGGGAATCTAGAATAGGGTTAATATTATTGCGTTTGGCAATAAATGAATTAAGTAGCATTTTTATAAGCTAGTGAAATTCTTCATTATACCTTATGCTATTGATAAATTGTTGGTTAACGTTTTATTATTATTAATTATTATAGAAATTATAAAAAATACAAATAGTGAATAATGCAATGTGGATATTCACATTCAACTTAAGCTATATAAATGTTATTGATATACTGATTATTTTGGTCTGCTGGCTATAATATTAAGTTAGATTAACTAGGAACCAATTTTTGGCCTTTCAAGTAACTTAAAATAAATTAGACAGATATTTAAAGAATCATAAACTACCAACCTCCAAACTCAAGTGGCATCTGACTCGCACCATCAAGACCTTGGACCACTTTCTGTGATACAACTGATCCCTGGAGTCACTAAAATCTCTGAAGCCAAGTGGTCTTAAATCTTTTCTTCAGATCCTATCTTAACTTTACGAGCTTCCAATCTCTGGAACGTTACTCGAAATCTACTTTTTCGTTTATAAACACTTTCTGTAGCACCGCATATTAGTAAAAATTCCTCTCCTTCTCACGATACCACATTCTACAATGTATGAATTTAAATTTAAAGCATATATAATTAAATTCAAACTATGTCATGACACAGTACGTTAAGTAATACAACGGATAATGACTTGTATTAAAATAACTTTTTTGTGAGCATACATAAACATCCCTGGACTCATTAAATTACTCATTAAATTACTCATTTTCATATAGTTTTCGACCTAAATAAGTTTATTCTTCTATGAATTGAAAAAGCAATTTGTACTTAATAAGGATACGACCTGATTAATATTGTAATGGAAAGCTTACTTTATCCTAATAAATAATCAAAACGTTAGCCATGCTATCATTAGCAGAGGACTAAGAATATTCCCTCTCCTCCCATTTAAGGTAAGGAAACGATAATTTGTCCTCAGATTATATTTTTCGTGGCTTCATAAAGTTAAAAAAGACTGTCGTATATGATTTTGGAGATCACAGTTCGCTACTTAAAATGTCTGTTTATTGTTAACTGACGCAAATTTTCACGTGTCAGATAGTTAATTTTAAGTGTACAAAGCTATTAAAAATAAATATAATTTTAGGAAAATACCGTTTCATATTTTTTTACCCTGTCAATACACCCCTGTTGCGATTCCCACTGAAACAAGCATAACTGACGATATACTTTTGACTCAAGGGATTTTTCTTTAGAGATTTCAAGAAAAAATATCCCTTCCGGCCTAGTCGGAGGAAAGACAGATTTAATACGAGGCCGTCGTATCTATATGTTTTATATAAATATTATAGGTCTAGGTGTTTAATTTTAAAGGCACTAGTGAGACAATAACTCTCAATATTTTTAATATTGTTAGTATAATTTTAACACTCTCAAATATTTTAATCTCCATAACCTTGAAACTTTACTAGAAAAATGTTTAGAAGCGTATGTTTTTGTTTTCACGTTGATTTGATTTATTTACAAATAATTCCAAAATTGTTTGAAATCGTATTAGCTTATAACTGTTTAAAAGCATAACTTCTATAAATTGAAAAGGCCGAGATTTTGAAAGCTTAATAATTAACGAAAAATAGGTAGAGTAAATGTTAATTGGAATTGCTTGACAGTAAAAAAAGGGTGTGAACTTTGATTTATGTTATGAAATATTTGAGATAAAAATGTTGTCTAAAAGTAACACGTTTTATTCATTGAAACTAGCAAACAAACTCGGCCAAGCTATGAGAAAATACTGTTTCTGTACCGTGTTTAATCTGAATCTTATAAGAACTAAGGTACTTATTGTGTTCAAAATAATTATCCCATAGTGCTGTATACTGTTTCAAATCTCATACGCCCATTATCTGGAAATCTTACGAGATATAAAAACATTGTACCGTATGACGATAACACATGGGGGTGGTGACTTCTGAGGTCGTAATAAGAAATACTAGAAATACAAAGTTTACTTATAAGTTCAGTTTAAGTACGAAAACTTAAAAACACCACTTTTAGATGGTAAAGGAAAAGTTATGTACTGCCACGTTGCTGCCAATTAGAATATAATAACTAAAAGTATATTTTCTAGGTGTGGCCTAAAATATCCAATGTTCTACTGAATTATGCGTACGACGTTTTACTTTACAAAACAATAATATTTCACTTCCCTTCACAATAGGTAGACTCACAACCCGGGTATCGGCGTCTTGGCACGAGACATTGAAGCTGTAGTCTAAAAACGGTTATTTCTAGAAGAGGAGTAGAGTTGGGAAGTGGTAGCCATCTATTCAAACAACACGTGAGGTACATCAGCTACGTAAACTCGCCTAAAACAAATTCGCGACGGTATTAGCCATTTAATGATACAAATTACTATTTATAACAACAACGTGCTCGTCGCCATAAGGACGACGCCACAACCTTTATCTATCTCAATCAAGCAAATAAAAGATCTTCAAGGGTAAGTTACTTTACTATTCACATCTTTACTTTACGTTACATTCATTTTATACGCTTGGCATCAAAGGGCTAATTTAATAATACGAAAAGATAAATTTTACTTACGGACAAAGCGCGCGAGGTCTGATCGGTTACGTAGTTGGGCTGCTACAAAGGGTTAGAAGAAAAAATTCATACGCGTGCCAATTAGGTAGTTACTCCGCCCAATAATTTAGTTCCGGAACATTGGATGTAAAATAATATTATATTATACTGGCTGATTAGGTTGCGAAATTTACATTGTATGAAATTTAATTAACTAATTTACGGTACAGAATACATATAAAAAAAACTATTGTAAACAAATGTTTAGAGGTTTGAGTAGGCTACAACTTATATAGCAGGGAAATATAGTGTTAGTTTTAAAAAAGTAAGTTGCTTGTCTAAGTACCTTATCCTCGAAAGGCTGAAAAGTTTGTTTTTCAAGACAAAAGTCTTTGCTATAAGCAAATCTGAAACTGAAAAATACTATTAGGCAAATAAGTTATTCTCTATTCTCACACACAATTGTAATTTTTGCGGAGATGTCTATAAACACGTTCCAATTAAGTTTCGATTGTATATCTCGGGAACTTAATAGCATAAAGACCTGCTTAGTAACTTCAGTTGGTATAACAAGATAATACCTAGAGTTATAAACAGATTTAGTCAACTAGTCTATTGCACGCAGAATAATCGTGCAATATTAAAAATATATTAACAGTTAATATTAAAGATATTAAAAGTGTCTTAAACATATAATAGTAGATCAATAGATTCTTTAAAGTCTAATTCTTTCCTTTTCTCTTTTTTATTTGATTGTGTATTAAAGAAACGATACGAAATGAAAGCTGTTTTTTTGTGGCAGGTGACATTGGTTGTGTTGTAATCCTAGACGCGAATAATATTAAGTATTATATTTTTAGTGCTTTGTTGAATCACTAGATGTATAAAGGAATGTTTACGATATTGTACCACTTTTAAAGTTTTATTTTCCAAACTGGCTGATAATATTACAAAAACGTAGTATAACATGTAATAAAGTGATTATTATGAAACAAACAAAATATTGTTTTATGTTTTTCGGAACCCTTGAAAGAAGGTACCATTTAGGCAAACCGGTATCATAAATTGTTGCATTAGTTATTTCCCAAATTGTACCAGGGTATAAATAGTAATAGTATCAAAGGTTTTAATATATAATTCTTTTTTGACTAATAGTCAAACATTTATTAATTAAGTAACACATATTACTAAAACAGCAAACCAAAAATGGAAATATTAGCCTATATGATGATAGTTTAATGTTTTAATAAAAAAAAAACTGTTAACACAGTTGGCTCAACTGTTTGGTTTAGTCAAGAACACAGGAAGCAATAAATTTAAACATTTAGCATTTAATTAATACATTCTAAAATAAAACAGTAAAATTTGCTTGATATTGTGAACCTACATGAGTTAAAATAACAAATAATTGAAATAATTTTTCAATATTGCTTTTATCTTTTCAAACCTATGAGCCAAATTACGTTTCTTGAGCTTAACAAATTTTAAAAATAACATTTTTCGTATAAAAACTAAAAACATAGCGGCTAACATCTAAACGAGATATTTATAGACCTAAAATTATGTAACAATATTTGTTTGAAATGATGAGTAAAGTCAGCAGCAGAAGTTTGTGACACACTTTCGTAAACACCCTGTATATTAAATATCAGATTTAGTGGTTAATTTGTTTGCAAATGAGAGGATGATAGATCAAACATACCTTAAAACCTCTATTGTAAAAAAACCTAACATTTTTAATCGGCACACTTTTTATTTATAGAATTCTTTCAAAAAGGGAATAAATATGATATATTATTGTTGTTAGGCATTATGAAATATTAAGTCTTACAATAAAAAATAACATGAACTTTATCAAATCGTTAAATGCTAAACTTAAAAGTAAATGAAACATCTTGGAGCATTGAAAAAAGTTTAAATAAAGCACTATGAAGCACTGGTAAATGAATACAAATTTTCAAATATTAATTTTATATTGTAAGGCCTTACGGAATAAAAAATTCTATAAACCAGGCATCTTCATTTGTGAAGGTTTATAGCATACAGAATAATAAATTATTATGCGGTTTGAATTATATTGGTAACAATTGATATAAATCTCCGCTTGCCTGTATGGACGATAGCTATCCATAATGATCCATTGCCATCCATTAGGTTTTGCTGAGCGTCACTGAAGCTTACCACTAAAGTGGATGGCTAGTTTATATTTGTTATGTTGAGAGGACATAAAATATCCCCTCTGTCTCTCTCTCTCTCTCTCGCTCTCTCTCTCTCTCTCTCTCAGTTGTGGCTGAGACGCTGTAGTGAGTGGACGCATGGTGATCATTATTGTTGCGATATAATACATATATAAATTTACTTGTTTTCGTTGAGTTTCCCGTGCCAAGATTATAATCATGAACTGTTTCCAGTGTCGTCAGGATGTTACATCTATGGACAAACACCTGGTATGTTTTTTCTGTAAAGTTACGTATCATCTTACGTGCTTAACCCATGTTAAACATGCTGATTATGAATACGTAATTAATAGTGGAGTTAATTGGAAGTGTCAACCTTGTGAAAGAAAAAAATGTAGTCGAGGTGACAATACCCCATTAACACCTGTGGGACAGAGATCTAATTTTCTATTTAAAAACTATGGGGTCAGATGGTGAATCTGAATCTAATACTGGCATTAAAAAAATGTGTAATAGTTGTAAGAAAGGGTTTTCGCACAATGCTTATAAGGCTGTATGTGTTCGGTGTAATCTCTTATATCACTTCAAGTGTACAATGCCAGTTATCGTTAAGGACGATTACCTAAAGATTAAGGAGAGTCGTGGGTTTGTAACATGTGCGTAGATGACGATAACAAGATTAATCAGGCATTGCGTAGCGTGGCGCCATCCACTGCCCACATTACTGATAAGCCGGCAGCGGCTACCAGTTCCTTATCTACCGATGGGACTGATAAGGCAAGTGGTGTCACCTTGACTGATATACTGAATGAAATGATTTCTTTTCGTAAGGAGGTAAAGGAAACTAATCAGCAATTTAATTGCACATTGCAAAAATACTCAGATTGGTTGGAAGAAAATGCGAAGAAAATTGAGGATGTATCAAATAAGCTTACTGTTGTTTCAAATAATATTGAAACACTTTTTCAAGAAAATGTCAATTTGAAAAAGAAAGTTTATGAATTGACTAATAAATGTTATGATTTGGAACAACGGGAGTTGTGAAATGAAGTTGAGATTCAGGGCATACCTTGTGAAAAGGGGAGAAAATATTATAGTAATACTGGAAAAAATGTCTGAAGTAATAGGATTTAAATTTGAGGAAGAAATGGTCGATAATTGTTACAGATACAAATCTAACTATACGGACTCCACAAAACCTAATGGTATTGTTGTGCGCTTTCTTCGCAAACGTGATAAAATAAAATTTATTGACTGTCCCTTCGTCTGTTCTCCTCCTCCTCCTCCTCCTTCTTCTTTTGTTGGTTTTTTTTATATTCTTCCATAATCGTTCCCACGAGTAGCTAGGGAATAACAGTCGGATTGCAGCTGTGGAGAGGGAGCTCTTGGAGAAGCATGCAAGAGAGAGGAAACTGAGCATGTTGGATAAGGGAGGAGGGGATCTCGGCAACCAGCAGCCAACAGGAGTCAGATTCAGAACTAGATGCTGGGAAGAGAAGAATGGAGAAAAAGGACAAGGAGGAGTCCTAATGAAGCAGATAATAGACAGTCGAAGAACAGGAGAGTCGAGGATACGGAAGACGAGGATGAGGATGAAGACGAGGAGAAGTGGGAACTTGGAAGAGACCCCTTAGAAAATATGGGAAAGATCTTGTTGAAAATGCAGAACTGGTTTAAACAACCGCAAATTGTTAAGATGGTGAAGAAAACCTATGCCAATAGTTTTCAGGGGTACTTGAGTGAACTCCAGGAGCAGATCGTAAGGGCTAGAGAAGATAGAGTAATTTTGGAAACAAGAGTAGAAGAAAAAGGAAAAAGCATGGCAGATCTCTTAAGGACAGTGGTCAGGGAGGAGCTAAAGGTGAGAGAGAAGAAACGTGTGAGCCAAAGAAACCGGGCAACCTTTGCTCAAGCACTGGGAAGGAAAGAAGTGCCAAAAAATCTCAGGAACGAAAAGGTCCTGTTTTGCCAGCACCTAAACTGGTGATCGTGAAGAGTGAGAATAAGGAGAGTGAAGAAGTTAAAAGCACTCTAATGAGACTGGTTAAGCCACAAGAAATCGGCCTAAATGTTAGGAGACTGATTAACATCAGGAACGGAGTGATCGTGGAGGCAGAGAACGAAGAAGGAGTGGAGAACCTGATAAAGCAGAAATCGCTCTTGGAGGCAGGGTTGAAGGTTGAGAAACCGACAAAGAAGAAGCCCGTCATAATGATTTATGATGTGAACGCTGAACTGACCGAAGAGGAGGTGAAAGAAGAAGTGTTTCAGCAGGAATATGCATGGCAGTGAAATCGAGCAGGAACAGTTCAGACAGGAGTTCGAGGTGAGACACAAGTACAAGGATGCAGGATCTGGAGGGAAGAAAAATCATATTGTAGTGGAAATGCTCCGTGAGAGTTAGGAACTTGCTAAGGATGAAAGACAAGATCTTTGTGGAGTGGCAGTGCTGCAGGGTGAAGGACTACGTGGACATAGCCAGGTGTTTCAAGTGTCAGAGATTTGGGCACATTGCTAGGCATTGCACTTCGCTGAAACCTAGTTGCTCATACTGTGCGGAGGAACACGACTATAAAGACTGCCCTAATAAGAAGAAGAAAGAAGCAGTGTGTTGTGCCAACTGCAAAAGAGAAGGTCGAGGGGACCTAAATCATGATGCAGGCTCAAGGAGGTGTCCTGTGTACGAGAAGGCCGTTTAAGAGGAATAATGATAAGATTGATTATGGACTGTAGGATTGCCCAGTGGAATTTAGGTAGGAGTAAGGTAGCTATGGATGAAGCCATTAGGAGATGTTTACTAGATAAGATTGATGTTCTCCTGGTCCAAGAGCCATACATAGTGGGTGGGAGAGTGAGGATTTCTGGATGCAGAGTTTTTCATGACCGGAGTGGAAGAGAAGATATCTGGAGTGCAATTTTTGTGATGGATGAGAAGATCGGAGCAATCATGAACGCAGGTGAAACAAGCGGAACGTGCGTCAGTGTAAGGTTGGAACAAGGAGGAAAGTCGATGCAAGTGATTAGTCTATACTGCAGGCCATCAGAACCTATTGATGGGCATTTAACATGGTTGGTGGACATAATTAGGAAGAAAGGAAACAAGGAAGTCTTATGTGGAGGGGATCTGAATGCGAGGTCAGGACTGTGGCGCAGTGGTTCTACAGATGAAAAAGGGTCCAAGGTAGAAGACGTTGTCTCGGCTTGGGATCTTCAGGTGCTGAACAAATTTAGTAGGTGGATGACCTTTGAGAACACACAGGGAGGCAAGTCGAACATAGATGTGACGATAGCGACGAGGGATATCTCAAGCAGGATTAAAGACTGGACAGTACAGGAAGAGACCTTGAGTGACCACAGACTTATCACAATGAAGGTGATATCAGATCAGGAGAATCGGGGTAACCAAAACGAGCAGAGACTAGGAACGTACTGCTTGAGGAAGGTGAACTGGACGAGATTTGACGAGGCGCTACGTAGAAGTATCGAAGTCATGGAACTGGAAATGACTACAGCAGAGGTTCATGCGGAGAAAATCACGGAAATGACGTTGAACCTGATGGAGGACCAGTTTCCCAAGGCAACTAAAGGAATGAAGAAGGTCTATTGGTGGTCGGAAGATCTGGAGAAATTACGAGTGAAGATGAGGGGGAAGAGCAGGATTTGGAGAAGAACAGGAAGGGAGGTTGACAGGAGAGCGTTTACCGGATCAAGAACAGAATACATCTGGGAAATCAGGAAGCAGAAGAGGAAGATGTGGGAAAAGCTCATCGCAGACGAAGAAGGTGATCCATGGGGAAAGGTTTACAAGATCGTTGCGGAGAAGATAAAGAAGGATATCGAATTGGTCAGCCTAGAGAAGGAAGATGGAACGATGACAGAAACAGTGGAAGACACTCTACGGAGATTGATCGAAGGTCTGCTACCGGACGATAGGGAGGATGAAGACACTGAGCAACAGAGAGAAGTTAGAGGGGGGATGATGGAGGAGAGCACTGGAGCAAATGAGGAAGACTTCACGGAGGAAGAGCTGACCGCATGTGTCAAACAAATGAAAGACCGGAAGGCACCGGGATATGACGGAATAAAGGGCGAAGTCGTCAAGAGGATGTACGGACGAATCAAAGGTACGCTGCTGAACTTGTACAACAAGATGCTGAGAGAAGGCAGGTTTCCGGACGTCTGGAAGAAAGGAATAGTGAAAGTATTCTTGAAAAGCGAAGATAAAGACCCGAGCAAAGTCAAATCCTACAGGCCGGTGACCCTCCTACCCGTGTTGGGAAAGTTAGGGGAAAGACTGGTCGTGAAGAGGATGAAGGATTGGATGGAGAGAGAAAATAGGACGAATGCTGCTCAGTATGGTTTCACGGAAGGTGTGGGAACAGTCGATGCATTGCTGGACATGAGAAGAGAGGTAGAAGAATCTGAGGAAAAATACGTCGTTGGATTGTTCCTGGACATCTCCGGAGCGTTCGACTCCGCTTGGTGGCCAGAGATCCTGAGGGTGCTGGTAAGATGGCGATGCCCCAACAACATCTACCGTCTGGTGAGGGACTACTTTAGGGGGGAGGACAGTGACGCTGAGAGCTGGCAACGGTGAGGTGAGCAAGAGCATCACAAAAGGCTGCCCCCAAGGATCAGTGGTGGGCCCTCTGTTCTGGAATATCCTGTTCGATGGGTTCCTACGGCTGCCATTTGAGGAGGGTGTTTTCGGCGAGAGCTTATGCGGATGACGGACTGCTGCTGGTGAAGTCCAACACGAGCCCAGATCTCATGGGGAAGGCGACAAGAGCCCTAGAGCTTATTACAGGATGGGGAGAAGAAAGGAAGATGACGTTCTCGAAGGAGAAGACTGTGATGGTATTACTCAAAGGAAAGTTAGTTGAAAGGTTTATCCGTGTGAACATGGGAGATGTGACAATCCGGTGCTCGAACGAGACAAAATATCTAGGAGTAGTAGTGGGAAGCAGGATGAAGTTTGCAGGGCATTTATGACCAGGTGATCGACAAGTCTATGAAAGCCTTTGGAAAATTGAAAGGACTGGCAAAAAAAAATCATGGAATGAAGTGTGAAAACTTAAGGAGACTGTACATCGGAGCGCTGGAGCCCATGGTCCTGTACGGCTGTGAAATGTGGGGGCAAAGAATGAGAGGACGAGGAGAGCTGATGAGCCTGCAGAGGAAGATGCTATTAGGAGTGATCAAGGGTTACAGCACAATATCCCACGAAGCTGTGAGAGTGATTGCCGGAGTGATCCCGCTAGACCTGATGGTAGAAGAAAGAATCAAGCGAAGAAGGGACAAGGAGGAAGGGTTAGACAGCGGGGAGAGCAGAGGGATTAGAAGAGAAGAAACACTTGACGAATGGCAGAGGTTGTGGGAAAGAAGCACTAAAGGAAGAGAGACATTTGCGTTCGTCCCGAATGTGAGGATCAGGAAGAAGGTGCACTGGGAGACGGACCACTACACCACACAGTTCGTGAGTGGACATGGCAACTTTAAGGCCAAACTGAAGAGCTTTAACCTCGTGGAAGATGACCGCTGCACCCACTGCGGAGAGCTAGAGACATCTCAGCATGTGCTGATGGAGTGCTGGTTGTACGAAGAAGAACGGAGAGATTTGAAGGAACTCCTCCGACGGAAGATGTGGGCTTGGGAAAAGTTAAACTTTCTTAGAAGTAAAGTATCAGCACTGGAGTTTTCACGTATGTGTAGACGGATAGGGAGTAAGAAGCATGACCTAGAAAATGCCGGAAGACAGCAAGCAGCTTGAAGAGGAGCATAAGAACATAGGCTGATAAAAACAAAACGAAAGAAGAATTCAAAATTCCGATGATCCTAGTACATAAGTGCTAGGTGAGGGGAGAGGTGTGTTGGATAGGCACAACAAGAGTGCCTGGAAGAGGATCAAGAGTAATCAAGAGGAAGGCTCAAGAGGAACTCAGGAAAGCGGCCTGGTGAATAAGTCTCCGACTTAAACCAGGGGTGGAGGAGGGACCGCTGGGCTTCGGCCAACCACCTCTCTCTCTCTCTCTCTCTCTCTCTCCTCTCTCTCTCTCTCTCTCTCTCTCTCTCTCTCTCTCTCTCGCTCTCTCCTTCCAGTTGTGGCTTTGGAGCCGTGTTGGAAGGAGCTCTGTGCGACCGCTGCGTATGTTGAGGTTATGTCCGATTAAACGGTGATAGTTTGTGTTCGGCTAAACGGAGATACTTGTGATTCAGGGCATAAATTTGCGTAAGTTTGTTTGTGGACATAATATTACTGTATTGTTTTACAAACTTATATAATCATGAATTGCTTTAAATGTGAACAGGACGTTACACCAGATAATGATTGTTTACATTGTTTCCAGTGCAAGCGCTTGTACCACTTGCATTGTTTGGCCAATATTACAAAGGATGATTTTGATTATATTGTGTCAACTAAGGCTAATTGGAAATGTCCTGAATGTGAATGAATTAAATTACCAAAAGGAGACAATACTCCTCTGACACCTATTTTTGGAGAAAAACTGTTAAATTACATGAATCGGACTCGGAGTCTAGTACAGGTTCTACTACTAAGAAAGTGTGCAATAAGTGCAACAGAGGTTTTGCTCACAATGCTCATAGGATCACGTGTAAAGTATGTCATGTTATTTTTCATTTAAGATGTGTCGATACAAAGAAGGAGGACTATGCCAATGTTAAACAAGACTGGGCGTGCAGTGAGTGTGTCAAGGTTGTGCGGGCCAGTTCTCTTATCTCTGCCGGTGGTGGTGCTGTTCAAACTGATAGTGGGATGCCTGCAGATAAGAGCAGTGCATCAGCTGATAAGATATCACTCTCCGATATCCTTTCTGAAATGATAGCGTTTAGGAGGGAAGTTAAAACTACAAATAAAGATATAAATGATTCCTTGCAGAAATATTCAGACTGGATTGAGGATAATAATAAAAAAATGGACGAGGTCACCAAAAAGCTTGATACAGTTGTATCTAGGATGGAACATATACAGCAAGAAAATATTAACTTAAAGAAAACTGTCACAGTTTTGAAGAGTAAAATTGACGAGTTGGAACAAGGAACCAAGGACAACGTTATTGAAATCAATGGTGTGCCGGAATTGAGAAAGGAAAATGTTATGGACATAGTTCATAAAGTTGCAGACGTTATTGGTTTCCCCTTTAATGAGAACCAAATTGACAATTGTTACCGCTACAAATCGCGGGATGTTAGGCCTGGAGGTATATTTGTTAAGTTTGTACGTAGACTTGACAAGCAGCAGTTCTTGGCTAAAAGGAAAGAGAAAAGAAATCTAAAATTCTAGAGATGATCTGGGATACATGGAAGGACCATCAAATGTGATCTATGTCAATGAAGGACTGACCCAGGAGCGTCGCAATCTACTCAAAGAGGCGCGCAACGTGCGGAGGGAGAGGCAGTACACCTTTCTATGGGTGAAAGACGGGCGTTATCTTCATGAGGAAGAATCCTGACGACCGAGCAGTGTCGTGTTAATCGGCGACCGAGCTGATCTCCAGAAACTCTTGTGAAGGTTGTGTGACAGCAATGTGGAGGTACTTCTAACTGCATATTAATTTTATTTTCTTATTCATTTTTGTTATTAGAAATGCAATACTTGTGTTTTTTTACCGATAAGCCTATAATCAGGTGTACGTTGGGTTTTCCTTTGAGCTTTTTGTTTAGTGTGAGAATTAATATTGAAATGTTCATCTCTAGAAATGTCAGTCAATAATGACACATTATATGTAAATGGCAATCAGGAAATCAATTTAGTTAATAATAATTCAAAACACTGTTTAAAGATAGCTCATGTAAACGTTGAGAATATTTAGAGTACACTGGGAAAGTTTTTTTTAGTTTGTTTAAGGATAATAATTTTGATATCTTATGTGTTAAAGAAACGTTTTTGAAACCCGAATTGTTGTCATTGCCTTTTAATGTAAAAAATTACACACTAATTAGACACGATAGGGAAGGCAAGGAGGGTGGCGGTGTTGCCGTATATTATAAGAGTTTTTTTAAATGTAATGTTTTAGCAAGATCACAGGCCCAGTACTGCAAAAAACCAGAATTTCTAATTTTGGAGGTATGTCATGGGTGGAAACTTTTGCTTTGTGTAATGTACAGACCCCCTAAAGCTGGTCACTTGGCTGAATTTTTCGAATATAGTGTCAAACTTGTTACCTTTGTATGATAATTTAGTTATTTATTGGAGACTTAAATATAGATTTAAGTAGTAATAGAGTGTTCTATGATAAAGCTCAGTTACTGGAGTTGGTTAATCTGTTAAATTTGCAAATATTGCCTCTCAACCCGACTTATCATCTGCCTACGTCCGATACTCTGTTGGATCTGATTATTTGTAAAGACACTTTTAGAGTAAAAAACCACGGACAGTTAGCAGTGTCAGGGATTTCTTACCATGATTTGATATTTGTTGAACTTAATTTAAAGTTAAGACTTGGATTGAAAAAGAATTTTATTACTATTAGGGATTTTAAAAATATTGATACAAATCATTTGAAAAACGAATGTGCCATGTTGAATTGGAACGAGGTATATTTATCGTGAGAATATAGATGACAAAAGTTGATATTCTGTGTAATAGGTTGGTTTATTTGTACGATAAATATATTCCTGAGAGAAGTATTTACACAAAACAAAAATCCATGTCCTTGGATTGATGGTCAGCTCAGATTACTGATGAAAGAAAGAGACACTATGTATAAAAGGTATGTTAGAACAAAAGATCCTGTTGTATTTAATAACTATAAGTTGTTACGCAATAGAATTAAACGATTAATTAGGGATGCTAGAAATAGTTACTTTGAGAACTGTTTTCAATCTGATCTAAATAATAAGTCCTATGTGGGAAAATTGTAAAAAATCAAGGAGTAGGAAAAGAACCTAAAAGGTTTCTGATCCAGTTGTTTCGGTTGATGATTTGAATTCGTTCTTCTGTGGCATAAGTAAATAATGTAAATTTAGACTTAATTGCTTATTATAATAGTCTGGGACCAAATGATCAAAATAATTGTTTTAGTTTTAATGAAATTAATTGTGAAGCTATACATCATGCTATACTGAATATTTCATCGAATGCGGTAGGCAGCGATGGAATTCATGTTAAGTTTCTAGTTATAATTTTTGAGGAAATTAAGATTATCCTGAGACATGTTTATTAATTTTTGTTTAATCAACAACGTTTATCCCCAGCAATGGAAAGAAGCTCTTATTTTACCGTTGCCTAAAATACAGAATCCTACTGATTGTAACAACTACAGAGCAATAAATATTCTATGTGTATTCGGTAAAGTATTTGATAAGTTAATCTTTATGAAACAGGTGTATACATTTATTTGCAATACTAATGTACTGTATAAGTATCAGTCTGGGTATAGAACCAACTTTAGTACTTCAAACTGCCCTGGTCCGTATTACTGATGATGTGCCGCTTTGCTATGGACAAACGTCAATTAACTGTGATGGCTCTACTTGATTTCACACGTGCATTCGACTGCGTCCATCATGAATTGTTGTTATCAATCCTTAAATCATATAGTTTTAGTGATAATGCTACCAAATTGTTTCAGTCATATTTGTCAAATAGGGTTCAAAGGGTAAAAACTGTGAGTGGTTTACTGTCTAATTGGAG